>NC_056735.1:987674353-987884353 GCF_019279795.1 Protopterus annectens | reverse complement strand
CTTAGGAATGCTTACTTCTTCCACATTGTACATTCCCAATGGTAGCCAGACTGTACTGCATGATATGTTATTGATACCAGCCTGACATCATACAGGTGGGATGGATTACTGTTAACATCTTGTGCCCATGTTGTGTTGGGTCCTGGTTATGGGACTTGTAACAGTTGGTATTGTATCGCAGGGCAGATTTGTTTGGCTGTGGGGGAGGGGTGATATCAATATGTACAAGACGTATTTAGCTTGGGCCCCCTCATCCCCATTAATGGTGCCTGTGGTCATATAAGTATTTGTTATATTCTCTTTTATATCTATGGATATATATCTGTATATACACATATATATATATATATATATATATATATATATATATATATATATATATATATATATATATATATATATATATATATATATATATATATATATATATATATATATATGTAGGTTTACCATTTCAATTTCACCGTGCAATTGCATGGCTATAAAGTATTCAAGCTACAGATGTTCGAATACTTCATATGAGTGCAAGTTACATGAGCAAATGTTATATTTGCGAATGGACTGTGCATTCGCAAATACAACATTCGATTATGTACAGGGATCATGGTATAGTGCTGTTAGGGAAATACATCCCTTTCCTCACTGTAGTGCAATCTCAGAGTTGAAATATTAAGTTGGGGTGTGGGGGGCTGCTGGGCTTTCCCCCCTGCATAAACGGGATGTTAGGTGTAGGGGTAGGGGTAGGGACTTACGGCAAGGGTGGCATTGTTGTTAATTCCATAAAATGTCTTTGTCGACATTTTCGGCATTAACAGCTATTTTTCGACAATAGGGCAGTTAGGTTATTTGTATGGGTTGTTTTGGTGAAACAATTTGCTGATTAGTACCTTATTTTTTAAATTTCAACATTTCAGTAGTAAACTATATATATATGTATACATACATATGTAGACATATATATCTATAGATGTATGCATATGTATATATAATATATATATATATATATGTATATTTTTATATACACACACACACACACACACACACACACACATATATATATATATATATAGAGAGAGAGAGAGAGAGAGAAAGAGAGACGGAGAGAGATTTATATATCTATTTAGATATAAATATATATACACACACGCACACACACATACATCTACATGTTTAAATACATTTCCTGTACTGTTGAATGACTGTGCTGGATGATATGTTAATTGTACATTGGTAATCCAATGTAACTACTGTCTGTTTATTTTAACTGTGGAGCTTTTCTCCCCGGGTCTCCGCTGAAAATGGACCTACATCCAGTCGGACACTCCCGGTCAACAAATTTAAATAAATAAATGTTTGTGAAAACATCAGGGTTATGTATATCTGATAAGGCTTAGTGGTAAATCACTTTGGCTATGGTGTGCAGGGTCCTGGGTGTGAGCATTGCAGAGGCTGTTTATTTTGTTGCCGGGCAGAACAAGGGACGTTGGATACAGAGTGATTAAGGCACTTTTAAGCAGTTGTAAGCATGCTTGCGTGGAAGTAAGCACTGCTAACTTCCGGTTACAGTTTCTTATACTGATTTAGCTTTTCAGTTGTTTAACCTGTGTAGGCATTGCTTACCCCCATGCAAAGAGGCTTAAACCCGCTTACTGCTGCTTAAAAGTGCTTACTCCCACTTACCCCCATTCTAATTTCTTTAAAAGAAAAAAAAAAGGATTGATAGGAAAGTGGTGAAAAAGGGGGACAAAAAGGGAAAGACAGTAGGGAAAATAGCTAAGGATGTGCAGGACAGGTGTAGGGAATGTCCACAGCTGCCCATTTCTTCTACAGCAACAGCTGTGCATATACACTGAATTTGGAGATAGGTTTGAACACTCAGACCCCTGAGAAAGGGCAGAGGACAACAATAATATGTTGTGAAGCCACTTCGACCAGATTACATGTGTCCAGTGGACATGTGTGCAAAATGGACAGCTATGTATAGGGTGAGAGTTTTTATGGGAACAGACTGGCCTTTTTTTATTTTTCAGGTGAGAGTGGGATGTTGGGGAGGGATAGTAGGTATATTTGGGGAGGTAGGTTGGGTAGGTTAATAGAAAAGACAGACAGGATGCATAAAGGGGAGGTATATGATACATTTGGGGGGTAAGCACCGTAATGGGGAGTGGTGTTTGGAAATCTGAAGGTCATGAGCCCCCTAGTGGAAACAGTGGGACTGTGGTCAACACCCATGGGCAGTCAACACTGCACCTTCACAGCCCTGAAGGTGGCTGTGTTGGGGGCTGAGTAGAAGGGCTAGGCTGACCCTCTAGTTGTGACACATGGCCCTCAAGCTGGCATAGCAGATCTCCGAACTCCCTGCGGAGCTCGCTATGCACCACTCCCCGGACCTGGCGATGGGTGACAGTGTCCTGTCTGTGCCCGCTCCAGGGGGGGGGGTGAGCCCCATCCCCTGAGACAGTTCCACCCAAAGGTGGTGCAGGACCAACGGATGAGGAGGTCCCAGGGTGGGCCCCAGATATGCTGGTGCCCAGTGCCATGGCCAGCTGAGGTGGGACAGGTGGGTCCGCCGAGACCGGCCTTCCCAAACGTGCTATGGCGTTTCAATTTTACAACATATGTGAGTTAGTAATAGTCAACACATTCCAGGATTAGGTATAACAACATGCATAGATATTCCCATCAACCCAAACACCAGATATGGAACAGTTGTATAGCAAACAGAGCACATGTATATATGGAACCACAGGGGCCATCACAACAGCATGCAGGTACATTGATGGCAGCATGCCACCAATGTGGGAGTATTTCAACATGGCACATGCATAGAAACAAATTTAAATAATTATCAAACAATAGGACATATGTCCCTACAGTAGATTTAATGCAGCACATACCGATTGAGTTATGTATTTAGTTTATTGTTGCAGATATGGTGGGGAGAGAGAAAGATGTCAGTTAATAACAAGTATATTCCTGTAGTTCTCATTACTTTCCTAGTCAGTGCTGTGATCTATACCTTACAGGTATTAGTACACTACCCCATCACCTAGGTTTGCACAGTGGTATGGATGTAGACAACTATTTACATGAACTGGGTTTTGCCTGCAGTATACACCTCTAACCTGGTATACCTGTGGAGGAATTGTTTGTTAACGCTACCTAACTATTTCTACACATATTATCAGATTCCAGGTTGATGTTATGCACATACCTGTCTGTCTCTTATTGCACACACTCTGGGCATGTCTTGATTGCATGCAGGTGAACTGGGATATATTTCGGCTATTGCCCTCTTAAACCTTTAGTGAATTGTATAATGACAGGTTTGTTTTCATTGACATTTTCCAAATATTTACAGGCCTGACAGTTATATGACATGAAATGATGCCTACATGTCAGAGGTAATTAAACTGATATGGCAGGGGGACAGGGTAAGAGCTGGCAGATATGGGTCGATTAACTGGACATTCTGGGTAATTCTGTACACTTCTGGGGTATGGTTCTGCATACAGCTTACTACCATTCCCAGACTTCGAACGATGGCTGTGTCTGCTAAAAATAAAACACTGTCCACCACAGTTGAGTGTGCTATATAGATATTGCTGTGTATCTCTTCTCTGATTTCTGTCTATAAGTCTCCTGTGGTTTTACAATCTGACCTTGTAATCACAACACTCTTATACAGGATTTCCTAGACAGTTGTATTATGTAGTACAGTGTGGGTGACAATGATAAGTAATATCTTATTATTCAGAGCAACTGCAACACTAACAATGCCATACAATACCAGAGTAAACAGTACCAGTACAGGATATCAATCTTTTATTTCTAGGTACAGTGTTTATATCTGACAGACCTGTAGGAGCAATGTTTGTTAGCACTACCTGAATGTTGCCACACAAATTTCCAGATTCCACATTAGTATTATACACATACGTCTCAGTCTGTTACTGTACACACTCTTGTCACCGCTTGACAACATGGGGATGTAGATGGGACATACTTGGCTTATTACTATCATAACATTTTGGGAAGTTGCTAGAGTGACAGGTTTGTTCGTATAGATGTGTGACAATCAGTTGTATTTCTTGTTTGCTGCCTAAATATCTGGGATCATCCCACTGATTTGCCAGGGGGACAGGATTAGAGGCAGCAGATATGGGCCGAATTACTGGGCATTCTGGGCATATCTGTACAGTCGTGGGGTATGATTCTGCATACAGCCTACTACCACTCCCAGGATTCAATTCATGGCTGTATGTGTTAAAAATGTAACAGTTCACATCTCAGTTGAGTGTGCTATTTGGATTTTGTTGTTTGTCTTTTCACTGTTTTCTGTCTAAGCCTCTTTCAGTTGTACTATATGACCTCTTGGGATTACAACAGTCATATACAGACATTCCTACAGATTTTATTTATGTAGCACAGTGTGGGTAAAAGTGCTTAATACAACAGTACTATTAAGAAATTGCAATTCTACATTGCCATATGATACCAGAGTAAACACATGCAGTCCAGCAGTTAGACCTTTATTGTGTGGCTATTATGCTTTTCTTCACATACAACCTAAATGAGACTCTTCCTGCCATATTCTCTGGTGTATGCAGTACATGCCTTAAACAATACAGATTTTATACAGGCAATTAACTTAGTACTACTTTTAGATTTATTTCCTGTGACAGTACATACAAGAGTATTACTAACCTGCCTCACATCACAACCGCTGCAGTCTACAGGCATGGGCTCCTGGTTCGCAGCCCACTCATCTGCCACTGTGAAAGACATAAGAGGAATATTTAGCCATACCTATCCATAATATACATGAGCTGGCAATTATTAAACAGGTAGTGGACTGATACTTACACACGGCTGGGACATCCCCATCCTCCTAGCTTCTTGGATCCACTGATCCAAAAATCCTCCTTTCTCTGCTTCAGGTCAGAATATTGATGCCTGACCTGCTCACCAGTTTGGGATACGCCAGTGGCACTCATGAGATCATGGGTGAGACGGTCCCAGGCTTCTGCTTTGTATTGGGAACCCTGGTACTGGCCCTGCAGCAGTCTGTGGTCATTGTCTTTCACAAGGAGTCCTGCCATGTCTCTGGACTCCTGGATGCCCCAGTGCTGTGCCCGAAAGTGCACACCCTCTCCCATACCAGACATAGTGCCTACAGGAGGAAGCTGCAACCAGTTATGAGATGTATTCCCACCTGTTGGGTTTAAATAGGGCAAGTTTCCAACACTTTGCCATGACTGGACAGTTTTGAAAATGATAAGCTATGGACAAACCTGCTTACCTAATGTTGGCATTGCTTAAAGGAGTATACCAATGGGCAAACTGATTTAGCTGGCCTACACATTGCTTACACCTACTAAGCTGGGCTGTTCAATGCTTAGCGTTGCTTAATTTTTAAGTTGCATTATATTTGCTTTTTTGCATTGATTTATTATTCATTACATGTTATATATGTGTTTGGTATATATGATTCATGTGTACATTCACTGTATAGGGTCCTTGTGTTTATTAGGGGATTTCAACACTTTATTACAATGACACCACACATCTGGGCTTAATGCAGTACCGTACTCCAGTTCACATATTTATGTTTGTAGTAGGTTATACGGCATAAAAATGTATATAGATTCCTTTCACATGTTCAGTTTGATTTTCCTATAGTGAGGATCTGTTTGGTGATACCTCAGTCTTACGTACTGCTGTGATGGCTCAGCGGTTAACTACTGTGAATGTAGTGTACAGGGTCCTGAGGTCAAGACCTGCAAAGACTGTTTATTTTGTTTCTGGCCAGAACAGCAGCTGATGCATACTGAGTGATTAAGGCACCTTTAAGCAATTGTAAGTGGGTTTGTATGGGTTTGCGAGAAGGTAAGCAATGCTAACCTTCGGTTCACATGCTTACAGAGAGTTAGCTTCAATATTGTTTAACCTGTGTCTGCATTGCTTACTCCCATGCAAATGAGCTTAAATCTGCTTACTACTGCTTAAGTATTTAGTGAACAAACCAATGTAGACCACCACAATCCTTCGATAAAACACTAATTTAATATAACAAGGCAAAATTCAACAAGCAGTTTTTAACACAGGTAAGTGCTTTCGGGCTCTGCCCTTCTTCAGATGAAATAAAAACAATCTTAGTCACATTTAGATACCTAATTCAAAACAGTTTCCAACCAATCAAAATTTATACTGCACCCTCCTATCTTTGAGGGCGGGTTTCACAGGAACAAATTCATTTAGTCCTGGTGTCCTATGAGCTAAAAGCTCAGTTATCCACTTTGGTTCTTCCCTCTCAGTGGCATCTACTAGGCTACCCTTTCTTATACTAGGAAATACATTTGCAATAGCTCTAAATCTAAACTGATGGTCATTATTTACTTCTATATGTTTAGAAAGTGCATTGTGCATATTTCTAGTTCTTATGCATGAAAGATGTTGCAGAATTCTAACTTTAAACATATTATTTGTTTTTCCCACGTAAAATGCTTTGCATTGCTGACACTCAGCTAAATAAATTATATTCTTTGTTCTACAATTGGCTTTTGCTTTAAAATGAAATAATTTCCCTGCTACTGGATGCTTAAAAACAATCTCTTTATTAATACAGTGACATGCTTTGCATAGCCCACATGGTTTTGTACCTACTTGACAAATGGAACTTTTCTTGCGGTTACTCTTTTCTTGTGTTAAAATGTCTTTCAGATTTTTATTTCTTCTAAATCCAAATTTGGGTTCTATCCCTACTATTTCTTTTATTTTATCATCAGATAAAAGTATATACCAATTTGTCTTAATAATGTCACATACACCATGTATATTACTACTATACGTGAATGTCATTCTATTAAATGCAAATTTATGGCCATGTTGCTCTTCTGATGAAATTGTCTTTAATGAAGATGCAGATTTTCTATGTATATTACCCTGAATTAATTCACTTACTATTAACCTCTCATTATAACCTCTATTTTTAAAAATATGTTCCATATTCATCAATTCTTCCTCAAAATTACTATCTTTAGTACAAAGCCTTGAGGCTCTACTTACCTGACCCCTTATTATATTCTTATATGTATGTCTGGGGTGCATACTATCATAAGTAAGTAAATTATTTTTCCAGCATTCTTTTCAAAACAAGGAAGTAACAAAGCCAGATCTTTCTTTTTTAATTCTGACATCCAGAAAATCTATAGCTTCATCTGAACATGTGAGAGAAAATTTGAAAAAAGTTGTGGTATGTTCCAAATATTCTATGAAAAGTACTAGTTCTCTCTTTTCCCCTTCCCATAAAATAAAAACATTGTCCACAAAACGTCTATAAAGAAATAGATGCTTTTTGCATCTGTTTTTTGCCCCCTAGCACAAAACATCTCTCCCAAAATGACAAAACCAAATTTGCATATGTATTAGCACAGTGGGTGCCCATGGCTACCCCCTGTGTTTGTCTATATACATCGTCATTGCATATAAATACATTGTTAGATAAAACCAAATTCAAGCATTTTCTTATTGTAAATAATTTCCTATCATCTGATTCACCCATTTCTTTGCATAGTTCACAAACAGCATTCATGCCATATTCATTTTCTATCACTGTAAACAAATTTACAACGTCTAAGGTGACCATTAATACTTCTTTTCCACATATATCAACATTTTTTATGGCTTCCAAAAATTGTTGTGTATCTTTCAAAATTTCTATTATTCTTGTTGTATATGGTTTTAAAGTATATTCTAACCAAATAGATACATTTTCAGTTACCCATTTTCTACCTGAGACTATCGGTCTCAGTGGGGGATCTGTATAATTTTTATGTAACTTGGGTAGTGCTTTAATTCACTAAGATCTTGGTCTATCACTTATCTGTGTTAAAAACTGCTTGTTGAATTTTGCCTTGTCATATTAAATTAGTGTTTTATCGAAGGATTGTGGTGGTCTACATTGGTTTGTTCGCTAAAGATTTTTTTGTACTCTGTGGACCTTCAGTCAGTTTTCTCAATGTGTTTTCTTTGCTGCTGCTTTTGTATTTGGGGAACTGACACACAATGGAACATTCAGAAACTGCTATAAGGGAAGAATCTGGTGCTTTACCTGCTATTTCCTTGGGAATGAGAACCTTTTCTATAAAGAGAGACCTAACTAATCAAGGAAATCCGTTGCTGAATTTAGAACTACATGTAGCACCTGAGAGATGTACATTGCATCAAGTGAGTACAAGTAATGATTAAAAATTTGAAGAAATCATAAGAGACTTTACATTTAAAGTTAATAAGTTAAAAACATTACAATGGCAGAGAAATAATTTCGATGCCTGTTTAATTTGGCATAGTACCAAGAGGAATGAGGGTGTTTTGTATGCCCTCACAAGGTGAACACTATCCAGAGTTACTAGCCAAATGGTAGCGTATCAACATAAATACAGGCTTTTCATATATGAAATTACTTCTGGAATTTTTTGCACCAGAGGAAGAGAAACTCACAGCAGAAGTGGGTGTTTTACAAATGCAATTAGAGACTGAATTTAAAGGAGAAAGATTCACTAAAAAACTAGACGAGCTATACTGTGCTTTTTCAATGACTGACCAGAGGTTACAACAAACAAAAGTAAAAAAGCTACAGCGCGACTATAAAGATTTCACGACCGGTAACATCTTCATATGGCCGAGAGAGGAAAGAGGAGAAATCCATTCCAATGTCTCTTTAACTGAGACCAACACGTCATATGCGGAAGTGATGCGAGGTAGAACTACGCTGAACAGCGCTCGAAGAGCGCAAGAGACTTTTCTTTTGACCAACAGTAATGAACAATTAGTTAGGTCTAAACAAAGTAACCCGGTGGAAATAGTGAGTTCAAATTTAACTACGGAACCTCTGGGAGAGAGGACTATACAACGTTCTGAATCAGAAGAAACAACGAATGTTTCTTTAGTAACTGTTGTTCCAAATGCAGTAGTTACCCAATCTAAGGACTTGGGTGCAAGGCCCAAGACAAATGAAGCAGTGCAGCAGGGTGAGCATTTTTTAGCCCAACTGCCAGCTCCAATGAAGAAAAAAAGGAGAATGGAAGAGAGCCAGCAGCGAAGGCAGAGGGGCAAAAAAGTGAAGGACATCAAATTGACTGGTGATAAAATTGTTTATAATTTGTCTAACTATGTTCTTAATGATGATGAATTATTTGTTTTAAACAAAGGTATGTCCTTCGTACCAAGCAGAGAAAGCTGTTTTAATGAAATAGTCATGGATATGATGTTTTATGGTAGAAAAGTAATGTTGCAAAGTTTATTTAACCAACAAAAAAGACAGCATATTTTGAGACAACCTAGTACATTCATGCCACCACTCAATTCTACCATGCAAATGTTTCTTAAAGTATGTGAAGCTGATTTATATAAATATTTGGAAGAAGGTCTTCTTCTTCTTCTTTCGGCTTTTCCCAGTTAGGGGTTGCCACAGCGGATCACCTTATCCGCACATTGATTGGCAGTGGAGTTTTATGGTGTCGAGTTGCCAGCCCGGCGCCCAATCTTCCACAGAAGGCACACTCACATACACACCTAGGGCCAATTTAGAGTGTCCAATCCACCTGAAGCATGTCTTTGGGATGTGGGAGGAAACTGGAGCACCCGGAGGAAACCCACGCGACCACAGGGAGGACATGCAGACTCGGCACAGAAGACACCCCAGCCGGGGATTGAACTGGAGAACCTCTTGCTGTGAGGCGGCAATGCTAACCACTGCACCACTGTGGCCGCCCAATATTTGGAAGAAGGTAAAAATCAGAAATATTTTAATTTAACAAATACACAAAAACAAGCATTAATAAATTTACAGAACAATGATAATATCATAATAAAACAGGCAGATAAAGGTGGAGCGGTTGTTATATTAAATAAGGATGATTATTATTTTAAATTAAATAATTTATTAATAGAAGGTAATACCTACTTGAAAATTAGTCCATTAGAACTTAACAACATCATAATAGGAGTTCATAACAGTATTAAATGTATGTTGGATAACAATACTATAGACCAAGATCTTAGTGAATTTCTATTAATAGAATATCTGGTAACACCTATTTTCAAAGCACTACCCAAGTTACATAAAAAATTATACAGATCCCCCACTGAGACCGATAGTCCCAGGTAGAAAATGGGTAACTGAAAATGTATCTATTTGGTTAGAATATACTTTAAAACCATATACAACAAGAATAATAGAAATTTTGAAAGATACACAACAATTTTTGGAAGCCATAAAAAATGTTGATATATGTGGAAAAGAAGTATTAATGGTCACCTTAGACGTTGTAAATTTGTTTACAGTGATAGAAAATGAATATGGCATGAATGCTGTTTGTGAACTATGCAAAGAAATGGGTGAATCAGATGATAGGAAATTATTTACAATAAGAAAATGCTTGAATTTGGTTTTATCTAACAATGTATTTATATGCAATGATGATGTATATAGACAAACACAGGGGGTAGCCATGGGCACCCCCTGTGCTAATACATATGCAAATTTGGTTTTGTCATTTTGGGAGAGATGTTTTGTGCTAGGGGGCCAAAACAGATGGAAAAAGCATCTATTTCTTTATAGACGTTTTGTGGACGATGTTTTATTTTATGGGAAGGGGAAAAGAGAGAACTAGTACTTTCCATAGAATATTTGGAACATACCACAACTTTTTTCAAATTTTCTCTCACATGCTCAGATGAAGCTATAGATTTTCTGGCTGTCAGAATTAAAAAAAAAAGATCTGGCTTTGTTACTTCCTTGTTTCGAAAAGAATGCTGGAAAAATAATTTACTTACTTATGATAGTATGCACCCCAGACATACATATAAGAATATAATAAGGGGTCAGGTAAGTAGAGCCTCAAGGCTTTGTACTAAAGATAGCGATTTTGAGGAAGAATTGATGAATATGGAACATATTTTTAAAAATAGAAGTTATAATGAGAGGTTGATAGTAAGTGAATTAATTCAGGGTAATATACATAGAAAATCTGTATCTTCATTAAAGACAATTTCATCAGAAGAGCAACATGGCCATAAATTTGCATTTAATAGAATGACATTCACGTATAGTAGTAATATACATGGTGTGTGTGACCTTATTAAGAAAAAATGGCATATACTTTTATCTGATGATAAAATAAAAGAAATAGTAGGGATAGAACCCAAATTTGGATTTAGAAGAAATAAAAATCTGAAAGACATTTTAACACAAGAAAAGAGTAACCACAAGAAAAGTTCCATTTGTCAAGTAGGTACAAAACCATGTGGGCTATGCAAAGCATGTCACTGTATTAATAAAGAAATTGTTTTTAAGCATCCAGTAACAGGGAAATTATTTCATTTTAAAGCAAAAGCCAATTGTAGAACAAAGAATATAATTTATTTAGCTGAGTGTCAGCAATGCAAAGCATTTTACGTGGGAAAAACAAATAATATGTTTAAAGTTAGAATTTTGCAACATCTTTCATGCATAAGAACTAGAAATATGCACAATGCACTTTATAAACATATAGAAGTAAATAATGACCATCAGTTTAGATTTAGAGCTATTGCAAATGTATTTCCTAGTATAAGAAAAGGTAGCCTAGTAGATGCCACTGAGAGAGAAGAAGCAAAGTGAATAATTGAGCTTTTAGCTCATAGGTCACCAGGACTAAATGAATTTGTTCCTATGAAACCCGCCCTCAAAGATAGGAGGGTGCAGTATAAATTTTGATTGGTTGGAAACTGTTTTGAATTAGGTATTTAAATGTGACTAAGATTGTTTTTATTTCATCTGAAGAAGGGCAGAGCCAAAGCTTATCTGTGTTAAAAACTGCTTGTTGAATTTTGCCTTGTCATATTAAATTAGTGTTTTATCGAAGGATTGTGGTGGTCTACATTGGTTTGTTCGCTAAAGATTTTTTTGTACTCTGTGGACCTTCAGTCAGTTTTCTCAATTTGTTTTCTTTGCTACTGCTTAAGTATGCTTACTCTTGCTTAATAGTGCTTACTCCCACTTACCACCACACTAATTTAGACAGCAATGTTAAATGGTTCTGGAAAAGGTGGTGAATTTGGAAACTGCATGGATTTATCATTCATTGCACATTTTACCTCCCATTTGTATCCCTGATTCCTGTGTACATATACTGTATGGGGCACTTGTGATTATCTGTGGACTTTACAACATTAGTCCAGCTGCTCGAATCAAGTATTCGAGTATTTTTTAGTTCTAGTTTTCAAGTTCTTTTTGTGACTTTACAACATTATGACAATGACACTTCATATCTGCATTTAATGCAATACTCCAGTTCACAAATATATGTTATTTAGTAGGCTATGCAACAAAAATATTGGTCATAAAGTAATTTGACATGGAAAATGGCATGTATTGTAGTAGGACTCGAACCAGGAATGACTGCTTGTAAGGCAAAAGCTCTGCCCAGTACACTATTGCTGTACTGCTTCATTTGCATCTATCTAGCTTTTTATCCTCTTGTGCCATTTAAGCTGCATTAGACATAGCTAAGTGATGGGCAAACCCATGCACCTATGGTTAAATTTAATCTGTTTCATTAAAAAAAAAGAACTTGTTTATATTTCATGTTTTAACTTTTGCTCTTATGAACTTGGGGGGATGTTGCTGTGGGTATGCGAACACCTATGAGTGGTCTCGCTCATTCTTATTCTTCCACTGCTGTTCTTGATTGCAGGGGCATGTATATTCTGAGAGCTCTGCTCTGAGACAAGCTCCCTGCACTTGTACACACTGTGTGCCCATTTAGGAGCTCAGGCAGTGTACCTTCATTGATATGCATGGCACACTGCCATCCTGCATGGAAGGATAGTGAATCCAGGGGCTAATATATTTTGCAAGAGTACTTTTTTAGTTCTTACCTTCATTATATGAGTAATCACCCACATTCACAGAAAAAAAATGCTTAATCGAAGGACAAGCTACAAGAATTGCATACATGACTTTAGATTTGAATATTGTGAGACAGGAAATTTTCACATTAAGAGGTGTTTTTAGAAAGGGGATACTCTAAGCAGATGGTGGAACAAATTATTGAGGAGGTATATGTTAGATGCAGACAAAAATATAAGCCCATCTTAGGGAACCACCCATTTACTAATATAGCCCCTACAGATTCTGGTGAAACAAAGATTTACGAGCATTCATGTATAGTGCAATTCAGTCCTACATCATATGAAGTGAAAAACATATTAAAAAAGAACTGGTGTATATTTAGGGTGAATAGTGATGTGTTAACTGCAGTGGGAGACAGGCTGGTTTTCATTAGCAAGGTCAACATGAATATTACACAACTTATGGAAAATAAGGTGAATTTACTGATAGAGCGTGGTCATGGTACAACACCCTGTGGGAGGTGCTCTCAGTATATTAATATTTTTAAAGCACCCCAAGCCTACCTAACTAATAAGATGGCATCTATGGTTACATTTAAGAAAGGTAATTGTTTTACCACCAGAGTCCTTGCTCTACGTGATACGTGCAATGGATTCTATGTTGGCAAAATGGAGTGGGCGTTGAAAAGCAGAATCTATAAGCACATAAATGACATCAAAAAAAGAAGGATGCAAATGCATTATATAGGCATTCCCTCGCTTGTTCCAGTTTTATAGATTTTAAATTTGGTATTCTGGATACAGTGAATATAGATTTGAGGGGGTGTGACTGGAAGAATTTATTAAATAAAAAAGAGCTGGTGTGCCAACTCAGACTAGTGCTAATTTTCCACTAGGTATAAATGATTCCTTCACTATTCTTCCAGCCCTCTAAGAAAAATCTCTGAAACTTTAAGTATTTTAACATTTTATATACATTACTGTGCCTGGTTTTTTTAGGTCAATTTGAATGTTAACGTTTTGTTTAATTAATATTATTCATGTGATTTTTTTTCATATGTGATTTTTTTTGATCATATCATTGGCTCAGTTTTATGTTTCATGTAACATGTACTGGTATAGAGACAGTTCTCAAATCAGTGTGCTCTATTCTGATGAAGTCTTCTATGTGAAAGACAAAAGAGCTTAATCTTGGTGTGTTTTTACTGCAATAAGCTGAGTTTGTATACAGGCTTGTTTGGTGCATTTTCTATTTGGTTCCTGGTCTTCTGTTATTCGCACTGCACCAGATATTTGGATTTTGTTTTAATGCAATACCAGTGTTAAATTGAAAGACATATGTCGCAGTCTGCAAACACTGACACAGCAGATGTCCATTCAGTATGTGGATGGGCAAGCTATGGGCAATATCACAACCATGCACAACAGTGAACCAACCCATGCATTACAAACAGCAATCAAAGCACTTGTAGGCAAAACACCCGCCTCAAATTATGTGTGACAGATGCACCAAATCAACTGTTATTTGGGTTGTGGAGTACAATTCAAAAACTGTGTGCTGAAACAATGGCTTAATGGTACATTGTGGTTCAACAGTTTTGGATTTAAATCACAGTTGTAAGCACAGCTATAGTATGATAATGTCACTTTCCTTAATGATGCATGATTGTCTACAAGCATTCTCATAAATGTTTTGTAATGTTAGTGGCATGCGTATGCTGCATCACAACACTTGCATGGGAAGTATGATGTTCCCTATGGACAAGCCACAGATGGATTACTTTGGCTTTCATATGTGGTATTGGCATACTGTCAACAATAAGAATACATCACCCATTTATCTATGTGCATAAGTGCATCTGGCTTGCCATGATTTAAAGTTCTGAGCTCAAAATTGCTGTGTTACCAAGTCAACATATACAGTCATAGCCTTTGTCACCCATGACTGGATGTTCTATCCCTTGTGTCACCTAAATCATCTTGTGAAGTATGTGAAAGCTCCTCCTCAGACAACTGTGTTTCTTGGGGTAGATCACTGACACAACTAGGGATTGCAGCCCACTGTCCTTGGATGAAATTGTATTGTGCAACATGGTATATACAGTAATCACATGTGTACCCCCTTTTCTGGTGTGTACTGCTGTGCATGGGTGGGAGGTTGGCAGAATGGTTAAGTTATTTCCCTTACAAGCACAAGGTGCAGTGTTTAATTCTCACATGAGATTATTGGCTAAGCTTAAAATGGCCCACAAAGGTAGTTAGCCTAGTATGAACCTATATCCTATATCCCATATGAGTCCAAACATCTGAATCATGATTTCAGCACACGAAGCTCTCATTTGCATTTATTTTGCAATATGTCCTCCGTTGAGTGCATCCTTAGCAGGCATGGATGAAAATCTGAATGGTGTCATGAGCCACAGCTCCAATGGATAACTACAGTCACTTGTTGGTATAAACAGACAAAAAATTTGCATTCTTACTTCACAGTACAGTATAAGAAAATGAGACACATTTGTCATACACTGCATACTCTCCATGTAGTAGCCCCTCGGGGGATCTCACCCTCTTGAAATGCTGCCTGTAGGGCACTTTCACGAAGTAGCTGCATTGTGCATGCTACTGAGGAGTGTTGTCATCAGACTGATAATGAGGCCATCTGCTAAGCACACTAACTGACAGTGGTCACCCATTTATGTTAAACTAATATTCTACGTCAGTGCTAGAACCTTCAAAAAGAAACTGCACACCAGGAATCTCTCCTCATCCTGAAGAATGCTATCATCTGTGCAGTTACTGAAGCATGATTCAAAACCATGGAAAGCACTTCAGCAGTGCATGGCTATAAAGGCTTTCATACATTCTGACCACCCACTTAACATTTAAGAGCGAAAGGCAGAGGTGTATCTATCTACATAAAGTATAAGCACACCTCAAGTCTCGTCAAACAATATGACATGCTTGAGCTACTCCATGTCCATGGGAAAAATCCATTACCATATACTTGCTAGCTACAGGTCCCTACTATGAACCAGGAAACCCATACATCATACCCAAAGTTACTAAAATCACTCACCATCCAGCCCAATACCATACTCATCGGTGATTTTAACTATACCTCCATTAATTGGGAGGCATGCATGATAACTAATATGCAGGCTCAAATATTTCTGGACTTTGTAAATTCAAATGATCTGGATCAGCTAGTCTGCACTGCCACTAGGAGAACAAATATCCTAGATCTAGTACTCATAAACATAGAAGAGTACTGCACTCCCCCCCTCCCAAGAGATATGGTGGCACTGATAAGATCAGATCACAAAGCAGTCAGCCTTAAAATAAAGATAAAATTAGTCTCTCACCTAACCCGCAAAACTTTTTAGAACTTCTCTAAGGTAAATTACCCCCTATTAAGGGCTGGCATAGCTAGTTTCCAAATCCAGAAACCTATGCATAGGCATTCACAAAAGCCGTGTATCACCATATAAACAACTGCATAGAAACAGCAGTACCAGATCAAAATAAACCCAAGTCAAACCTCAAAAAACAAGCCACCCTGGTGGACCCCTGGTATTAATATGTTGTACAAGAAAATCCTGTTGAGAAGTAAGAGGGAAAGTACACAACACAGCAGTAAGTCCCTCACTAGTCTAAACAAGAGAATCAGGGAACTAGTTAAGTCCCTGAATGCAGACTTTGAGGTAAAAATAGTCTCCAAAGCTAAGGATAACCATAAGGCATTCATCAGTTATATCTGCAATCTTAAGAGCAGCACCCAACAATGTGCGGAATTAGTTATAGATGGCATCATCTGCACTCAGTCGGAAGACATAGCAAATTTGCTCAAATTTCACCACCCTATGACCCCAGTTCTCCCTCAAAAAATACCCTCCACCACCCCATTGCCAATTGTCACCAAAGAACACGTTACCACTGTGCTTTCTAAAGCTAAAAACACAGCTTCATTGGGGTCTGACAATATACAAGGTTGCCTCTTAAAGAACTTAAATTAGGACTTATCAGGCCTATTTGGATCTCTATTTAGCCACAGAATCTAGACTGACTTTGTCCTGATACAGTGTAAGACAGCAACAGTAACCTGTCTGCATAAAACGTGACTATCTACTGACCTCGGAAATTACAGACCCATGAGTTTAACTAGTCTTGTATATAAGGCCATGGAAAGAATAATCATGGACCTGGCAAATAATGACGTAGGAGACCTCCAAACATTTGACTCAATCCAGTTTGACTTTGTCAAGGGCAGGTCATGCCTACTGAATTTGGTGGATTTCTTTGAGATAACCACTAAGGCTTTAGATGAGAGTAAAACAGTACATACCACCTACCTCAGCCCAGCCAAGGCATTTGACACAGTTCCCCATGAAGGTATTATAAATAAACTCACAAGACTCGGCATAAATCCCTATGTCACCAGATGGATAGCCAATTTGCTAATAGACAGGACAAGTGCTTAAAGTGGGTAAATCCAGCTCCACCAACAGGCCAGTTACTAGTGTTGTGCCACAGGGCTCAGTGCCGGGACAACTTCTGTTCAGAATATACTTCTCCAAAGTCAAGGCTAATGTGGAAGGCCTCTGGATGACAAAGTTTGCTGATGGCTACAAACTGGGAGAAATCACGGAATCCCCCAGTGATGTAGATATCCTTCACGAGGATCTAGATCAGACAAATGGTTGGTGTCAGAACAATGGCCTAAAACTAAATGCAAAAAAAAAAAAACATTATTATACCCTTTGGGAAGTCAAATACCCCTGCAAATTACTACAGTAATAGCACACCCCTTAGAATAGACTCAAATGTGAGAGATCAAGGTACACAGATAGTAGCCTGAACTTTGACCACCATGTGTCCACAGTGGTGAAGGAAAACCTTTCATCTGGCATAACTTATAAGTAAAGGTATGGCATCCAGATCCAAATAAATTATGGTCCTGCTGTACCCAGCCGTCAGTAGACCAATAACCAAGTACAGTGCACCATTTGGCATCTACTTGACTAGGCATTTACAGCAGATGGAGCAACCTCAGAGGTTCCTCACAAAGAAGATACAGGGTGCAAACAACATGAACTATGTGGACAGACCAAAAGCCCTATCCCTTTACTCCATCACCTACTGAATATTAAAGGGTGAATTATGCCTGACCTACAAGGCACTCACAAATCCAGCCCTGATGGAGCTGTTGCACATCCACAAGTCAAACAGCACAAGGGTCATCTGATATAGAGATCTAAACTTAGTCAGCAACTCAAACAAAACATGCTGGAGGGACAGATATGTGTCTCAGAGACTGCCCCTTACTTTGGAACAGGCTTCCTATTCACATTAACCAGAACCCTTCCCTGGCACTATTCAAATGCAGTTTGGATGAGTGGATGGGGAATCATAAATTCACACCTTGGTCAGTGTCTATGTCCCCCCTGCAAAACCATAAAAAAGATAGATTTTTGTGTATTTTTTAATGTTCAAGTTTTCAGAAATTCGATCATATCATTTTGCCGATATGAATTTCGAAAACTCAATCAACTGACATAGATCCATATGTACATATCTATCTATATCTATCTATATATGTGTGTGTGTGTGTATATATATATATATATGTATATATATATATATATATATATATATATATATATATATATATATATATATATATACATATATATATATATATATATATATATATATATATACATATATATATATATATATATATATATATATATATATATATGGATCTACTTTACATGATTGAACTTTCAAATGTTCGACTTTCATATGACTGAGACCCTATGATCGGACATTTAAAAGTTCAAACGTAATAAAAAAAAATAAAACATAAAAAAATAAAATAAAAGTTTCTAGCAGGGGGGCAAGCCTCCATGCACCCCCATACCCCCGGCTATTTAAATATACCAACTCCAAGATCAGACTACATTGCAGAAAAGAGAAATCTTCCCGTTCCCCGCTGTATGGAAATCTCTAGTCAGACCATTCAAACTTTTAAAAGTTCGATCATTTGGTCTCGGCCATATGAAAGTCAAGCTTTTAAAAGTTCGATCATCTGAAGGGGACTTGTGTATACACACACACACACACACACACACACACACACACACACACACACACACACACACACACACACGCACGCGCACACACACACACATACACATTTTAATAAGGAAAAACATTTTTACTGAATTATCACTTATGTCAGGCAATCATACATTCACATAAATGAAAACAAATCATATTAAGATATATTCCGGAGCAAACATTAAACATATGTTATCTTCTATACAGTCATTGTTAATTGAACATTACATAGCTCATTCAATTCCTACTTCCCTTAAATCTCATTCCTCCTCCAAGACATTATTCTGCATGAATCATTCCAACAATTTCCATTTTTTTTAATGTAATTTGTTCTTACGCTTTTCAAAAGATCCCACTTCCAGTCATTTTATCTCTGTTATTATATTCAATATGATCAGTGTAGACTTTGATTTCCATTTTCAAGTAATTGCTTTTCTGGCAGCCACCAGAAATAAGCTCAGCAAGGCCTTACTATCTCTAGATAATTCAGATCCTGTAACACAGCTCAAAAAAATAATTTTCTTTCTAATACCAGTTTGCTCACCCAATATTTCTAACAGAGTAGTCTGTAGAGATTTTTTTTTAAATTATTCCTACTCATCATTCTCCCAAAAAATATGTTCCCAGTTATCTCTTTCTTCTTCATAACACCTCCGACATTTTCAATCTACCTGAAGAAAACTTCTTTGAAGTCTACATGGGTGTAAATATCTATCTGTATTTGCTGATCAGAGAGCTGGTTTAAGTATATCATGGCTTGCCACCCTGCCTGCTGCCTGCAGATAGGTCACATTTGCAGGTCATTCTCTAACATAGTCTTATGGAGTGCATTGTTAACAAGTGTCATTTCATCAGGCATATCCATGGACTTCACAGTTACATTTTCTAACATCACTTGTAATTTGTGGAATTTAAATCAAGCATAGGAAGTCTCCACCAAATGCTTTCCATAAAGTATTGGTATACTAGCTTTTCTCATATTTTTGTCATCACACACACACACGCGCGCCCGCGCACACACACACACACACACACACACACACACACACACACACTAGGTTTTAGAATAATGCAAGTGCTTGAGGTCCATAATTATCCTGTGCCATACTCATTAGCATATGCACAGGACTTTCTGTTGTTTTGGAATAATGTCTGCCCTTAGTTCTTTGAAGTCCTCCTTCAGTGCACTGCACTGCACTCTGTGCAATTGTCTTTTTGAATCTGACCCTATATATAAGTGTCCCTTGCAGCCTAACCAATGAAGTTACCTGTAGAGCAACAAAGATCAGCGGAAGGGGAAGGAAACCTGGAAAAAGAAAACAAAGTGAAAACTGTTATGCTGACGATAGTAATTGGATAATAATGGAGTTAAAGAGAACTAGTGCAACATCAAACAAAATTTACTGTGTTTAGGCAACCAGAATGGTTCAAGATAACAATCCTGAACTAGAAGGTTAGAAAATAGAGGTCTACAGAGGAACACTTTAAAAAAGAGCTCACACATTAAAGTTTTCTATGAAAGGTAAACAGAAAAGCGATTAACCAGGACCATGAGTCTAGGCTGGGTAATATTTTGATACAAAAAGAGCAAAAAGCTTATGAGTGAGTAACTGAGTGACTAAAACATGAATACAGGGTCAGCCAAGATACACTAAAGTAATATGCTAATAAAGTAAAGAAAAAAGAAGCAAAAAGAAGAAAGAATGGGTATTTCAGAGTCACACAGATATTAGAAATCTACTAAATGGAAGTTAATAGTGTAGCATACATTGTGTTTGAATGTCTGTTGCATTTTTGTCAGCATCCTCTTTATAGAATAGTTCATAGATAACTCAAAATGACACTTTTTCTGTAGCAATTTTTTTCAGATTTCTTCAGTCATTCTCCATGTTCAGATAACCCCCATTACAGTAATAAGCTACTGAGCATTAATTTGCCATTGACAGCTCTGTAAGAGCTAACTCCCAGAAAATCAACATACTGTTCATAACATTACAATCTTGACTAGAGTTAGAATTTCTTTATGCTGGGAATATAAGGAGAACCCTACAGATAAGTGATTATTTTTACACTTGTGTTCATGGGCTGACTGTGTTATTAGAAGCCAAACTATCCATATGTGATACCCAGGTAAAGTTTTAATTAAGAGAAGTACACCTGAGAAGCATACCAAGTTGACAACTGGAAAGGAGGGTGCACAATAATTTTATACTTATTAGATTTGTGACGTACCATACTTTTTGTAAGGAAACAGAAGAAGGAATAAATTAACTGTGACAAACGTGAAACACAACTGGAATAAATGTTGCCTGCCTGCAATTAACAAAATGGCTCTAGTAGTTATGCATATATTAAAAATAAAATGCACAGCGAAAGTTTAATGGAGAAAGGAAAGCAGGAAGCTCAATGGTTATGTAAACAACTGTGAAGCTTCAGTATTTCTGTATATTTTGGACCAATATTTTGATTAACCTAATATTCTGATCAAGTATTTGAAATGCCAGTGAAATAGATGTTATATGGAATTGATATATTTGGTATATTTGCCTGGGAAACCTAAAGCATACATATGAAAGACCATGACACTTTTATTAAGTTGACAGCCATGAATGTATTTTAACTAACACCTAGAATATAGACAATAAACTAATTTGCAACTAGTATTCCATAAGAAATGGAAACCACTGCCAGAAACAAATACAGCAGTTGCATCCCACTCTTGTCTACCTATAGACATCACCCCATTTCCTGAAACCTTCAAGAAATTTTATGCTATAGAGAAGTGTCATTTCTGTGGTGCACAGCTTGTATTCTCTGTGAAAATCTGAAGTACAATTGTTCAATAGATGAGTAAATGTACCAGCTCTCCCACCTGTCATATATAATAAAATGTTTTGTAACATCATGCTGAATATCTGCCTAGAGCACTTACATCCAATTAATGTTTCAGTCACTAAATAATCCTTCACTTTCCCAAAGTCCAAGCTAAATATTGTATTGACCCATATCAAACAAGGTCTCCTGATGTTTATCTTTGCACAACCACTTAAACTCTACTTTTGAAATAAAGAACCCTTTCAGGACAAAGAAATAAATTATTTTTGCTGTCAATATTGGTTAATTCTTTTTAAACTATGTTGCCCCCACATACTAAAAGGGGTCCTTCATCACTGCCTCCAAGACAAGCAAAAATGCTGCTATTGACATTTCTGATATAAAGTACTTCAAGTGGAATTAACTGGAGCAAAGTGGATTTTAACTGTAGTAACAGTGCTGTTGTTTGCAAAGATGTGGATTTTCAGAAGATATTTTTGAAATGTATGCTCTTTCCCAGTTCAGTAAGTAACATGTATTTTCTGAGTTGTCACATGTTTTGATCGTTAAACCTCTAAGCACTGTGTACAAACCCTCATTGTCTATCTTCTCACATCTCACTTAAAAGCATTTCAAAAGTTATTTTGTGAGAGTGGCTTATGTTACTTTCATTCGTGGCATTACAAAGCCTAACAATTGGTGAGTACATCTTCTGCTCACATTCTCATAAAATTCAGGCTATTGGGAGTCTCTAACTGGACCTTACTGTAGAATGAGGAAGATATTCACTGCATAGACCTAGAGAAGGAAGTCAGAATTAATTTGTGAATGGATGCATTTACCCAGCAACCAGATGCCATATGCATGCAGCCCTTGTTAAACTACAAGTGCCACTAATATATGTTACTGGTAGAATACATTTCTAGACCAGCCACAAAATGAGGAGTGATACTGTAAACCAAATACACAGGCTGGGTAATGATGACCATCTCTCTCTCTATATATATATATAAATATATATATATATATATATATATATATATATATATATATGTATATATATATATATGTATGTATTATTTATTTAACGTTTGTTTACTGGGGAAGTCCAACTGGGCAAGTTTGCCCATTTTCAGCGGAGGCCCAGGGTAATAAGCACCATATAAAAACAGCGTAACAGTCAGTATTTTAAACAATATTGAAATAATCAGAGAAATTATGGTAATAAATCACATAGTAACATATATTATCACAGTTCAAGTTAGTAATAAAGCTAACAGGATCACTTATTACACAAACACTTAGTAACAAGAAATCATTTAGTGGAGTAGTATCTCAGAGATACAATAGCTTATTATACAATTGAGTAGAGTCTCAGATATGCCTGTTTGGTACTGTAAATTATGATTAATGTTGTTATACTTATAATCACATAGGATCAGTAAACAAACAGAGTAATATTGAAAGCAGAGTGTAGGGGGAGAGAGGGTGAGAATGGGAGAAAGAAAGGTATTCAGTAAGCATAGCGATATAGTGAAAGTGGAGAATAGGAAGATAGAGGGTGAGGAGAGGAGAAATGGGTTCAGCCTGGTGAAGAGCAGGAGCATAACCAGTTGTCATTTAGATGGTAGCAGTTTTTTGAAGTGCGTTAGGTTTGCTGCGTTTAGTATGTTCTGAGGGGTGGAGTTTCATGATTTAGTTATGTAGTTAGAATATAGTGAATCTCCAAACTGTTGATGGATTTTGTAACTTTGAGTAGTAGTTTTTTTGAGGATCATAGAGTCCTGCTATTGAGGTGGATTTGTACTAGTTTGTACTAGGTCCTGGAGGGATGGACATTTGTCAGATAGGTAAACTATGGAATGGGCTATGGTAAGTTTGTTTAGGGTTAGTAGGTTGGGTAGCTCTAGCCATTTGAGTTGTTTCAGAGCAAGACAGTGATGGGCTCTGTGGGGCAAGTTAGTGGCAAATCTGGCTATCTTATGGTAGCATGATTCAAGTTTGCTTAAGTCTGATTTTTTGAGGTTAGTAAATATAGGGGAGGCGTAGAGTAAAGTGTGTAGTAGTTGGGTCCTGCCAATAGCTTGTCTGGAAGAGTTTGTTAAGAAAGGTTTTATTATGTAAAGGGAACCTAATTTAATGTGGGCCTTTTAATGGCATGAGATATAAGTTTGTCACATTTTAACTTATTATCTAGAATGATACCTAGTAGCTTGGTTTCTGAGGTGGGTTTGATTAGAGTGTGATTGAGTGAGGTGACTGTAAAGTCATGGTGGGGAGTTTATTGCGTGACATTGGTTATGGAACAGCATTAGTATGGCTTTGTTGGGTTTAAGGATGAGTTGATATTTTTTCTAAGACTCAATGGCAGTAAAAGATTTTTGAATATTGTCTTGTAGTTGTTTTAGGGTAGGTGTGGTGCAGATGACAGTGGAGTCATCTGCATATTGTATGATGGAAGCAAGGTTAGTAGCTTTGTGTAGGCTATTGGTCAGATCTGTGAAGAGCAGAGGCCCAAGAAATGAGCCTTGAAGAACACCTACTGTAACAGAAAGAGGGAAGGAGAGATCATGTTGCTATTTGACTGCTTAATAGTGGTCAGATAGGTAATTTTGGAGCCAAATGAGAGTGTTTTTTTATATATATGTCAAGTGATGTAAGCTCATATTGGAGTTGTTCATGGGTCACTGTGTCAAATGCCTTTGCATGTCGAGAAATATTGAGGCAGCCATTTGGCCATTGTTTTTTAGATGTTGACAGTATTGGTAAATTTGAGGAGTGGGGGTACTTTGACCTTTTCAAAATCTGTGTTGTACATGAGCAAGTGGTTTATTAGATAGTAGGTGTTGCATCAACTGAGAATGCACACACTTTTCTAAGATTTTAGAAAGAGGGATTAGTATAGATATTGGCCTATAGTTTGATAGTTCTAGTGAGGAGCCTCCTTTGATGAGTGGGATTATGTAGGAGGCTTTCCAGATTTTAGGTACATACTGTTTGGTGATAGATCTAGAGATCAGTACTGAAACTGAGTAGCAGATGGCATTGGCTGCTAATATGAGGTAGTCGTTCAGCAGTTTGTCAGTGGCAAGGGTTGTGGGTTTTAGTTAGCTTAGCAATTTTTTTATTGCACTTGTTTGGATGGGTTTAAGACTGAATGAGGTAGGTCACTCAGTAATAATAGGGAGGGTGATTTGTTGCAGGCTATTTTTGCTTTTATGAGTGAGAGAATGGAGTTTATGAAACATGAGGTAAACTGGGATGCTATGCTTTCTTCTGTATTTTTGATATTCGGGGATGACATGGGGGTGTGGCCTAGATGGATAAACTGATTGATGGAAGCCCAGAATGTTTGTGGGTTGTTTTGATGCTTGGACTAAATGTTTGTATATTATAGTTTTTTATCAGCTCTGATTTGCTTTTTGCAGACATTTCTTAGGTGGCTTTAGTTGCCTAGGGAATGTTTTGATTTGTTGGTTATATGTTGATACCAGTTTTTCTCTTTGTTTTAGTAACTGTTTGGTTTCTTTAGAGAGCCATGGGCAGTTGTTAGTTTTGTTCTTATGTGTCTTATGGGGGCAAGTGTGTTTAAAACATTAAGAACTGTTATTGAAATAATCAAGTGCTGCATCTAATGGGAGGTATTTTAATGGGGACCAGTTACAGCTTACTAATATTTGTTTAAAGGTGTCTATGGAGACATTTTTTTGTATTATATATTTGCTTATATGATTTTGGTTTTCTGGGTGAGCTATGGTGTCTTAGAAAGAAGGTTAGTAGGTAGTCACTTAGACTGTCAGGTAGACAGCCTGAAAGGTGGATTAGAGAGGGTTTGCTAATCAGGGTCGAGTCATGAATGGATTCTTTGTTGCTGGTTTTGTCAATTCTAGTAGATGAATGAATCAATTGGGTGAAACCATGTAGGCTGATATGATTCGAGGGGTTATCTGATGAATAGGTTTACCAATCAGTATTGAAATGACCAAATAATATAGTTTCTTGGTTAAATGTGGCTGATGCCCATGACATAAGGTTTTCTATTGTGGAAGGTTTGTTATTTGGTGGTATGTATACAGCTCGTTAGACAATATGTTTGCTGTTATTGATTTTTAGACGTGATGCTAAGAGTTCTGTGTTATCAATATCTGGGACATTTACCTGCAGTTTTTCAAAATTAAGAATGTCTTTATATAGAATTGCTACTCCTCCATCTTGTTTTGTTGTCCTGTCTTGTCTGAGAATATTGTAGCTAGGGGAATGATTTCATTATTGTTTATGTGGGGTTTAACCCAGGTTTCAGTTAGTACAGCAATGTCAGGAGTGTATAGTGATAGGGTGGGGTTGAGTACATGTATTTTGTTTAACAGACTTCTTAGGTTTATACAGTATTTATGAGGAGGATGTCAGAGCTCTTTCTGGATATGTTGGATAGCAGAGGAGAGGTTTTATTTATTGTTGGTTTTGGGGAATTGTTTGTGATGGCTGTGTTTTGTTGGTTGATAGTAGGGCCAGGGTTGGGGTGTATGTCTCCACATAAATTAAGTTTTTTTTACTTGTATTTGGGGAATCTTTGGGGGGGTATAGGTGGTTGTTTTAGTGGTATTAATGAGGGGTTAGCATGGTGGAGGTGTCTATATGGGAATAGTTCAGTACTTGTGGAGTTGTAGATGTGGGGTGCTATGTTCAAGTGATAGAGGTCAGATATAGGTGGGTTTGATAAAGTGTAGGTCAGGGATTTTAAGAAGATGTGCGACAGTTGTAAGTGTTGTTAGAGAGAGAGAGAGCAGTTAGTAGTAATGTGATAAATAGTATGTGGAGGGAGAAACATGTTTGAGTATTGGGTTTCAGGAGGGAGTTTAGTGGAGGAGGGAGTGGTGGGATGAGTACTGAGGTGAAGAGAAAAGGATGTAACTGAGGCTTTGAAAAGCTAGGGAAGGAATAGATAGGGGTTGGGATGATGATACTATACAATTATGAGGTGGGAGGAGTTGATTAATTAGTGACTTGTGATGTGGAGGAGAGTGATAGGTTGAGGATGCGTGGGGGTGTGGTTTGGTTAGGATAAGTGATGTGGTGGTGGGTGTGAATGGGGTAGGGTAGGGGACAGGAGTGAGCCCAAGCACAGACCGGGTAAACAAAGTTGGCAAGTACAAGTTTCCAGTGTGCACACAGTGCACAGAAAACTATCAGCTGCCTTAAACTGGTCTGCAGGAATGCAGAACCATTGTGGATGTACAGAATAATAACAATCACACATTCTGCACAGAATTAAGCTATTAAGTTAGGGATGCACTGCATATCTTTATCAGGTATATAGAAATGCTTGTTTTTCTTTTCAATTTAAACACGTTATTTCACTCTCTAAGTTGTGGAACTAGCATAACAAAGCAGTATGGGCACTGAGAGGTTTTTGTAAAAAATAACCTTAGGTTTGTGAAAAATAACCGTAGGTATGGACACTCCACCTGATGAGACAAGCAGCTACACCAAGGGGATTTTATAAATGGCTCCTGTAGCTTAAGAAAGCTAGATTAGGCTGTAATTGGTGTTGTGGGGGAGGGGGGGGGGGACTGAATAGATCAGAAAAGTGGTGGAGAGCCAATAGTATGATGAAAATGGCTGTCCCTGATTTCACAGATGTGCAAGTCTACAGAAGCAATAAGGAAAGGCAGTAGATACTCTGGACTTACTTTTTTTGCATACCTTTCTTATTGAAAAAAAAAATAAACCACTTGTACCCAGAAGTTTGTGGGACTTGGGAAGACCAGAATTTATAAGAGAAAGGGTTTAGTGGAGTAGAAAAAAATCAGGGCTTTCAAATAGTTAAACAACATATAAAGGGAGACTATTGTTAGGAAGCACAGGATGGGGGCAGCTAACATCCTGAAACAATCAGGAAAAGCAGTAGGTACTTTTGACTTACTTGTTTTGCATACCTTTCTTATGAAATAAAATAAAATAAACTACTTTTACCAGGAGTATGTGGGATTTAGAAAGACCAGAATTTGTAGGAGAAAGAGTTTGGTAATAGAAGAAAAACACCAGGCCTTTCAAATAGTTAAACAGCATGCAGAGGGAGACTGCTGTTAGGATGTACAGGATGGGGGGGGGGGGGCAGCTAGCATCTCCAGTGGAGTGCTTTAGTTAAAAAAAAATAGAATTAAACAAGGGCTAGCAATTATGTCCTGAGGTTAAAACTGAACCTGAGGTTTCCCAATTCTGTTAAAGAGCACCACAGGCCAGTAGTTCAAACTTAGAGGGGAGGGGTCTAGGGAAAAGTAGTTTAAAAGAGGGAGTTTCTGTATCTTTGAAAATAACACTGATCCTGAGGTTGTCTGGCTCTGTTATATAGCGCCGCAGGCCAGTAGTTTGATCTTGTGGGGTGGGGGGGGGGGGGGGGCATCCAGGGAAAAGTAGTTTAAAAGAGGGAGTTTCTGTATCTTTTGAAAATATCACTGATCCTGAGGTTCCCCATTTCTTTTAAAGAGTGCCACAGGACAGTAGTTTGAGCCTGGGGGGATCCAGAGAAAAGTAGTTTAAAAAGGGAGTTTCTGTATCTTGAAAATAACACTGATCCTGAGGTTGCCCAGTTCTGTTAAAGAGCATTGCAGGCCTGTGGTTTGAGCTGGGGGGGGGGGGGGTGGACCCAGAAAAATGTAGTTTAAAAGAGGGAGTTTATGTATCTTTTGAAAATAACACAGATCCTGAGGTTGCCTGGTTCTGTTGAAGAGTGCCACAGGCCAATAGTTTGAGCGTGGGGGATCCAGGGAACAGAACATTAAAAGAGAGAGTTTCTGTATATTTTGGAAATAACACTGATCCTAAGGTTGCCGGTTCTGTTAAAGAATGCCACAGGCCAGTAGTTCAAGCTTGGGAGGGATCCGGGGAAAAGTAGTTTAAGAGTGAGTTTCTGTATCTTTTGAAAATAACACTGATCCTGAGATTGCCCAGTTCTGTTAAACAGATCCACAGGCCAGTAATTCCAGCTTGGGGGAGGATCCAGGAAAAACTAGTTTAAAAGTGGGAGTTTCTGTATATGTTTTAAAAAATAACACCAATCCTAAGGTTGCCAATTCTGTTAAAGAATGTCACAGGCCAGTAGTTCAAGCTTGGGAAGGATCCAGGGAAAAGTAGTTTAAAAGTGGGAGTTTCTGCATCTTTTGAAAATAGACTGATCCTGAGGTTGTCCAGTTCTGTTAAAGAGTGCTGCAGGCCAGTAGTTTGAGCTTGGGGGGGATCCAGGGAAAAGTAGTTTAAAAGAGTGAGCTTATGTATCTTTTGAAAATAACACAGATCCTGAGGTTGCTTGCTTCTGTTAGGAGCACCGCAGGCCAGTAATTTGTGCTTGGGGGGATCCAGGGAAAAGTAATTTAAAAGAGGGAGCTTAGGTATGAATACTCCACCCAAGGAGACAAGCAGCAAAACCAAGGGGATTTTTTATATATATATGAATATTTATCAATATATATATATATATATATATATATATATATATATATATATATATTGGGTCTTTATTAGATGATCGAAGTTTTACTACTTCAAATCGGTAAACATTAAACTTTACTGATCAAAGTAGTAAAACATCGAATCAGTAATAAAACATTTTGTAAAACAAAAAATAAATGAAACAAAAGGGTGCAAGCAGGGGGGCAAGCAACCCTGCACCCCCCACGTGGGTGGCTGCACCTTACACCCCCCCGCTACTTAAATATACCAACTCTGAGATCACGCTACAGTGTAGGAAATGGAAATCTTCCATTTCTGCACTGTATTGCACTGAAATGTGATCTCAGAGTTGGTATATTTAAGTAGTGGGGGGTGCAGGGTGGCTTGCCCTCCTGCTTATACCCTTTTGTTTTATTTTTTTCATTTTAAAAAAATGTTTTTTACTGATTCGATGTTTTACTACTTTGATCAGTAAAGTTCGATGTTTACTGATTCGAAGTAGTAAAACTTCGATCATGTAATATAGACCCATATATATATATATATATATATATATATATATATATATATATATATATATATATATATATATATATTATATATATATATATATATATATATATATATATATATATATTATATATAGTTTACTATTATAACGGTGAATATGTGTGAACCGGTGTAATACCGAATCAAATACGTGAAAATGTGGCTTACTGATAACCTAAATGTCAACAAAGGATAGGAAATGTCGAATTCGATATTCCCTTCCATTATTCGACACTGTATGCAGAATACCAGTGTAAATTACGTGCCACTCCCACAGTAGTCTGGTTATTGAGTTTCCATCGCGTGTAGTGTTTGTCTACCGAAGATACACATCACAAAGTACAAAATGTAGAAATAGTCCACTACAGCATATTTACACATTTATTTAAATTTTCAGGTGCATATGTGCAACTAACAGTGATTCCTGACGTGAAATATATGCAAGAAAAACTAGAAAGAACAGTGATGTGCCACTAGTTTAAGCAAACTGTCTGGATTAAATTCGTAGAAACATGCTAATAGTTTCCTAAACATTTCTTCTTTACCCAGTAGCCTACGTGTTTTCGGAGATGGGGGTACACAACAGAGTAGTCTGCATCTAACATCTTCAATATGATTTTTTTCCAGTATGATGGCATGCAGTACATCTGTGATGAACAGTTGTTTTTTCCCTAATAAGCTACGCAGATGGAAGTGCCAGCCTTCCACCGCGTTCCGTGTACGTAGATACCCTTTGTCACAAACATCCCAATGATTCCAAAATATTACTTTAAATAACAGTGTCTGTCTTTCAACTGTACTATTTCTCATGCCATAACACTTTGGTTTCCCAAGTATATAATTATTTGAAAAAAAAGTCACATAGGCCTTTAGCGTTGTCAGCCATAGCTGCATCTATACTAGTAAACGTTCCCACTATATCCGCAGGATTAACAAATGCTAAAGCGGGTATTTGTTTGCACAATATTCAAACCTGCTGTCATTACCAAACAATGCCACCAATCCACAACGCTGAATCTGTCTCCACACTATCTTGCAAAGGTGGAACCAACAGCCTTTGGGAATGCACTCTGGCAAATTCCTCCTGATGCTGTTTACAGCGGCTTTTTCAAAGTCACTCAGTACCATCATTGGCTTGAGCTGCAGTTCACTACGTCCACATAAAGTCAGCAAAGTTTTCCAAAACATGTCATAGCATTCCTCCATCTTAGACAGTAGAATTGCATAGACAGCTGGTATGACTTTTGTACTCTCACCTGAAGCAAATAAACAGTGGACAGTATACACTTGCCTACATTCCTTCATACTAATGGGGAATGTGCCATCGACTAAGAGAAACTCAGAGGAACACAACACAGATAAATTACTGCCGGTAGTCAACACTAGTACTTCCTGACTACTACTATGGATTCTGCAATGCTCAACAATGAATTCCCCGTTTTCAAGTGGCAACATGTCAGAAGTGAGATCTTGTAGGGAAGATAAACCCTTAATGGGGTTGCTACTGCTGTTTCTCCTCAATCTAAGAACGGTCTGTTTTAAAGCCTCAGTATTAGGCATTGTAGTGACAATATCTGTTGAAGTCCCTGTCAGGACCTTTGACACGATTTTGCAAGGATCTTCGAGAGTCTGTTGAGCTCTAGGGTTAATTCTATCTGTCACCTTCATTTGCTCACACTTAATCGCGTCAGGTGCATGGTGGTGATCAGCTGACTTCTTTAATATGTCCTTGTCTTCAACTACTGACGTGATGCAACGTCCCTTAAATTTCTCACTTATTTTGAGCATACAGCACCAGTATTTCATCTGTCCTGCTGATTTCTCTAAGTAGTATTTATAGCCATCTATGCATAATATTCTCTTCCCTTTTTGGGATATTACACTATCATACTGCAAGCCAATGATACCTGGAGCAGTATCATGCAGGTCTGTGCTCATTACTTCTAACAACCCTGTATCCTGCATAATAAACAAATGGTACTCCTGTTATTTCAAACCCTTTAACATGTGAAATACATTATCATACTATCTGCTACTCACCAAAATAATGAGAAACTCTGCTGTATGAATGTGCAGTTATGTGTGAATAGTCCACTATAATGTTGAACGTGACAGTACTATTTTGTATCCACTTGTATGCTACAGGTAGCACTGTCTGCTATGTATGTCTAAAAACCGACACATACTTCAGTGATGTCTCAATGTTCACATTTATTTGTGCGAAGCAATTGCATGCTGTTCGTAGTTATGATGTCGACATTTTGTACTGTTCGGCTTGTTTTTCGCATATCTGACTTTCGTGAACTTGTTTGTCGGATTTCTTAGTGTCGGAGTTATAATAGTAAACCCATTATATATATATATATATATATATATATATATATATGTGTGTGTGTGTGTGTGTGTGTGTGTGTGTGTGTGTGTGTGTGTGTGTGTGTGTGTGTGTGTGTGTGTGTGTGTGTGTGTGTGTGTGTGTGTGTGTGTGTGTGTGTGTGTGTGTGTGTGTGTGTGTGTATATATATATATATATATATATATATATATAGATAGATTCACTTTATAATCTCGAAATACTGAAATATCGAATTTCAGTATCTCAAGACTATAAAGCCGAAAAATCAAAAACCTGAAACTTTAAAACCGCGAAATTCCAAACCACGAACGTTACATAAACAAAACACCACACTATACAAACACAAATACACTTATCTGCCAACACTACAAAAAAACCAAACCAACACACACAAACACAACAAAACTAACACACACACAAATTTGCTAAAAGCAGGGCAGTAAGCACCCCCATCCCCCCACTTATATATACTAGCTCTGAGATCACACTAAACACACAGAAACATAAAACTCACCACTACACACATTCACACACACTAAAATCCCTACCCAATACCCTTACAAAAACTCCATTTACCTCAAACCCCAGCTAAATCCACAAACCGCACCACACGTCACGTATGCAAATACATAACAGCAAATGCGACATTTCCGCATTCACTATTATGCAGATTTGCATAACTGCACTTTCGACTTTATAGTCTCAAAATGCTGAAATTCGACATTTCAGTATTTTGAGATTATAAAGTGAAACCACATACACACATACATATGAGCATTGCAAAGATTTCATCCAGAGAATGTCAAATGTTTGCTAATCTGATAGACCAATTAAATGTAATTGCAAAATTATTAGCTGCAATTTGTCAGACTTGCTTCTGATGACAAAGTAATGATTTTTTTCTAGATATGAGATGTGACTCTGAATATATCTGCTTTCTATCTTGTGTCCATTTAGCTATGTGACAGTGAATAAATGGAAACTGAAACTGTGAGAATAGTAGCCTTGAATCACATGTCAAGTTTCACCAGCAACACACTGAATAGATCACAACAGTAGGAAAATTGTCTAAATGTAACCATTTCAAGATGCCCCAGTAGTCACAGAGTATGTGTATACAATGTGCAAGTCTTTCACTATGCAATGGAATTTTAATATCAAAAGATGCAACAAAGCAAACAAAATAGTGACAAATTTGGTTTTGCCTCTCTCTGTCTGAAGCTATGAGTATTTTTGCTTTAAGTTTTCTTGGAGAATTTGTATGCTAGCTTTCGAAAGCAGATTTACCTGTGATTATAGTAGGTACTGAATTTTATTGAAAGCATATTCCACCCCACCCATATTTCTAGTTTACTTTACATTGCATTTGCTTGATGGCATAAAGAGACAATAAGACTACCTACTCTGCCTGTCAATTGTTTTTAACTTTAAACTCCCCTTACATCCCTGCCTCTTCCTTTACCATTTTCACCTTACCAATGTGAAATGCAACTGTGAATTTTATCTCCACCAGCTATTTGGTAGTCCATTCAGTTGGTCTACAAACCACTCTGTGCAGGAGTACTTTTGTATTTCCAAGGTGTTCCTGTTGTTTTTAATTCACAGATTAGTACTAGGCTAATTGTTTTGTTGGCCATTTTAAGCCTAGCCACTTACCCCATGTGAGAATCAAGCCCTGCACTTTGTGTCTGTAAGGGAAACACCTTAACCATTATTCCATCCTCCAACCCATGACTCCACATCGCCTTGACATAATCGTTTGAACCAGTATTGTCTTCTGGTCTTAAGTGAAAAGAGCTCTAGTGTATCAAGTCAGTGCTGTTAGTATGAGGTTTCATAGCCCAATACCTCACAACCACAACCAAAGTGCTCATTGTAATGCTATGGAACAGCTCCAAGTAAGTAAATTTGAAGGAGTTACCCCCTCAACATGGGGCCAAACACCCTCATCCTCTACTATATATATATATATATATATATATATATATATATATATATATATATATGTGTGTGTGTGTGTGTGTGTGTGTGTGTGTGTGTGTGTACACACACACACACACACACACACACACACACACACACACACACACACACACACACACACACACACACAATGGTAGACACTCCCACATACAGCATACAGTGATCTCAGGAATCTGTTGTTTCTCTCTTATATGAACAAGTAAGTACATTTTTAGGTCTCAAGAATACATTGAATAGACTGTTGGCTTTGTCATTTAGCATGCATCTTTCAGTGTGGTTTATTCCTGTGTAACTTAATAAAACTACACCAGTCCTGTAGCATTTTAGGGAATTCTGTTATATGGCACAGCTTGAAAAGAAAAACATCAAACTCTGCAGTCTTAAAACTCAGATTCTGTACAAACATTTCTAAAGGCATTACAGCAGGAAAGTATCAGGTGAAAAAAAGCAATTTTGAACCACACAGCAATGCATATATCAAAAATAATCTCTGGGAGAATTCTATGCCTTAATAAGTCAGAACAGTGTTATATTAACAGTGAAGAATCAAGGCCTGGTTTGCCAGGAATGTTATAAAAAAAGATAGCTATAACTCTAGTATTTAAGGTTGCATAAAATGACCTGTATTTGTATACCATTCCACATATAGATAAGGCTGTAATGTACATGATTCCCATGTTCTACTCATCTGGTAAAAGTACTTATGCACATTGCGCTAGTGCTTGTCAGACACTATGCAATCACCCAACATGATATATGACTCTCCAATGTGCTAATCAGTCTGCAGCTTAACATCACTCTGCCAACAGAATGTACAATTTAGCTCATACACAAAGTCACTCCAAACCAAAACTGTACATAAGCCACATCATACACGTCACAACTTATTAAGGCAGACAGACACTTAAAAAAAGTCACTATAAAAGTCATAACTTATTTAAGACAGTTAGACATGTCATAACAAAAAGAGAAAAAAGGGAAAAACGCACACAAACCAATGAACAATCACAAAGCACTGCTTATGTCTGCTCATAATAATTATATAGGTGCATTACAAATTTGGTGACCCCACTGTATAACTACACAGTTTGTAGAGGACATACCATAATTCAGTTTTGTACTGCTAATCTGTGCATACATAGTGCAAACTTAGAGAATGAAATTATAAAAACATTATTGTAGTTATCGAAAAAGACTCCTAGATAATATGTAACTTAATGATTGTTACATTACTAAACTGTGCACCAATAGAAAACTAGTCATTATGTCAGAGTAGCTATTAGATTACCTTCTCTATGTACCTTCATGATTTGTGAGCTCCTGTCATCAGCACATCTTATATACAGTATTTCCTTCTAAATCATATTGCAGCTTCTAGCAAAGACAGAGAAACATGATGCATTATTTAGATACTTCCACCATTCTTAAGCTAGCAGCTACTGCACACATAATCAACATAAAGATAGAACAAAATAGTCCACATGCATCTTTACTATAAGCATACAACAGGTCGCCCCACAATATGCATGAGACTGAAGTCATGGGCACAACAAATCCATTTTGCATTGCTCTTTTAAGTAGGCACACTTTTTCTAATGATCTCCCTGATTTCAGTACAAACAAAACTTATTGTTTTATATACTTAAGAGATTCATTACACAATCAGTTGTTAAACGGTTTATGTAAATATAACACATGTTGAACCCTATATATTTTATTTTACCTGTGTATGTCACTATTGAGAGTGGACCACGTACCATGTCTCCTGTTATGTAATCATATAACCTTTCCTATAAATATTCAACAAAATCTCATGTATGAGCAATAATATGCCAGTCATAACTGTACAGGTTCCAACATCTATAACTATGTTTTACTAATATGACAAAGCTAATATAATTATATGACAGTGTTTAGTGCACCTACTAGTACTACTAGTTATATTACTAATATGTATGAACCAAAACCAATTGTTTTACACACACACACACACACACACACACACACACACACACACACACACACACACACAACTATTCTCCTCAGGCTACCAAACATTAGTATATGTCAGATGTATGTATAGCCAGGCACTGTACTCTGGCTATGTACAATATTCAAAACATACCCGCAAAGCCCAAACATTTCTGTAACTCTGCTCATCTCACACACTAATGATATATCTTGCATTACCCACATGTTCATCTGCAAAATGTGTTTTCTTTTTTTACACAACTGCTGTGCTCTGTGATTGTGATGACGTCTAAGGAACTGATGCTCCCCTAAACCCATGTCTCATTGAGTCCACAGCTGTACAACATCACCCAAGTATTCAAACCCAGGATCCTGAACTGATATAGACTGGTGAAGATGATGTAGGAGAACAGTGAATACCTATACTGTTGTGCGTAGAGGATGGCATTGCACAATACTGGAAGACCCTACTCCATAAGTTAGAAGCATTCAGAAGTCCATCATGACCTGTTAAAGACTGGCCTTTTTTTAGTTGCATCTTCAGCACTTTAAAATGGTTACATCCCTTTCATGGCCTGCACATTCACCTACTATGGTCACTATTTATGGCTCTGGTCCTGACTGGTACTTCAGGAAAGCTTGTATTACACCAGCACTTCATCCTCATGTCAGTTATGCTGACAGGCATTCAGGCATAGTGTTGTTAATATTCCCTTCCTCCATCAGCTCTTAAAGATGTTTGAGCAGATAATCTAAACTAGGTATACTGGGTCCCTCTACACCAACAGAGCTGGCTTTCCCTGCATATTTTTTCGATTTCACATATACTAATGGATTCAACAAGGGTTGAGAGACATTGGTGCGCTCTGCCACCAGTCCTCAAAATTCTGAAATGCTGCATACTAATAAGATCCATTAGAGATGCATGTTCTAAGATCAAAATTTTGCAGGGAGTATGACAAACAAGTCTGTAGCATTCTGAGATGCTCACATATATTTGATTATGTCTACATAAGAAAGTAATATATTTGCATGTTACTAAAGTATGCCCACTCATAGTATGTCACATCCCTAGTGCTATATAACCTTTCTAAAGCTGTGTGAAAGTCTACCTGCAGTCTCAGGTACAACATATAGGAAGATTTGTATGGGCATGAGTCCATCCAGTAGAACAGCTCCATTAGTAAGACAAACTGGTGAATGAAAGCATAATGGCCGGTTCGGCCATCATTCCTGCATTCACATTGTCCACAAAGAAATACAGCAATGTGTGGTCACTAGGCCATCAGGAATTTATATCTATTTTCAAAATGTTATTGATAATTGTCTAAAGAAGTGTTAAGTAGCAAACCCTTGAAATTGGGTATCATCTCCTTGGCATATTTAATACCACATATGCATTTTTTCAAGCAAAAAGTGTGTTTTTAAACTTTTATTTTGATGATAAAGATGTCCCCTGAAAAGTTTTCTTAGAGCTATAAATCCTTGTCATTAGATCATGAAAACTAAACCCACAATGCCTCACTACAAAAATGAATGTATAAACTATTGTATTTCCATATTAAATGCATCAGAAGTAGTTTCTTTCTAGACAGGCATGTTGTCAAATAATTCTTGCAAATGGAAAATCTCACATTGAAAATTATTACTTGATGTTGTAGTAGTGAAACCACAATGTAAATAAGATATGGTTACTCTAAAGAAAGAAGTTACTATTGCTTATCTTTAATGTTTTGTAGTTGTATTTGAATAATTGTTCAGTATTTATCCTGCTAGTGTAGTGTGGTTGTAGAAAAGTTTAGAAACTCCTACTTTAGTTTTGTATTGTTTTAATAACTTAAATTTCTTTTAATTAAAAATGGCACAGTTTGTTCTCCATTTTTACAAAATTGCTTGTAACTTTATCATAAGGTACAATAGGAGAAGAAAGTTGTAAAACAAATGGTGTTCTCAGTCTACAGTTAGAACATAATGAGTTATTAGGAAACATCTTTGTTTTACAATTAATTTTGCTTCACCATTGTATTTCTCATGATAAAATTGCAAGTGATTTGCAGAAAATAAAGATTATAGTATGACTTTTTAATTTCACTGTTTACTCATTTTTATGGTATAACCCCACTCACACTATAATGTCATGATAGGTACAAAGTAAAAATGTGCACACATATGAAAAGCTTTATGGGTAATTAAAACAACTTGCATCTTTAGAGGTGATGTGTCTAATTTAGATTACAGTTTCACTTCTATATCATCATGTATTCATTTTCAATGTGAGGTGTTACATTTGCAAGAACTAGTTAAGAACATGGCTTTCTAGGAAGAAATAAACTACAAATTATGTATTTAATATGAAAATACAGTAGACTACACATTAATTTAGACAGTGAGATATTGTGTTTTCAGTCTTTCATGAACACATGGCAGGAATTTTCCAGCTTTGAGTAAAAAGTCAAGAGACCGTCTTTAGAACAAAAATGTTTGTGTCTTTTCCTGGTTAGGGGTCGCCACAGTGGAACTCCGGTCTGTTAATGATTGGCAGTAGATTTTTACGTACTGGCTTGCCGGGCCTAACGCACAACCTTCAACGAAGGAACGCCCATTCACGCATGTCGCCACACAGAAGACGCTCTAACTGAGAATCGAACGGGCAACGTCTAACTGTGAGGCGACAACAATACCGCAGCACCACCACCACAGTATCTTTAGAAAGAAAATAAAATGCAAAAATAAAGTATCTTTTTCTTCAAAGACTGCATAATTTGACATTGTATATGGTAAGGGGATAATTTCAATTTCCAAACGTTTTTTACTTAACAAGTACTTTAGAACATGTCAAATGGACTTTAAATTGTGTAATCTTTTGATCCAACATTTGAGGCTGACTTGTATAGAATGTCTACCACTGTAGAACAGGGTCATGTTTTACCTTAGGTTAATATCTCATGTTATGTGGGCATTTGTCAGTAATATTATTTTGCCTGTAATTGTTTCACATACTGATATCATTTGGCTGGCTACAGACAACCTCCTCATACAGGCAGTCTTTTATTATTTGCAATCAACTTTACATTTTATGGGTCTTCACTTGAATTTACCCATGTGTACAGGGCTCAGTGCTACTGACCATCTAAACTGTGTTGGATTTTCCTCTTCCACCATTACCATTAAGGCATCACATTTGGTGAAAAAGAGATAGACATGATACAGCCAAGGCCACTGTCCAAGCATGGAAACCTTTCAATGTCTCCTTCCAAACTGAGTAGGACTCATACATTACACTGCTTCAAGTCTGCAAAGTAATTAAAGGGGCAGTGAATAACAATCAGAGTTCATGTGTAATATGTATGTGATTTATAACACTGATTATCTTGACTTATAGATTAATATCTGTCATGCTTACCAGTGTGTGTGTGTGTGTGTGTGTGTGTGTGTGTGTGTGTGTGTGTGCGTGTGTGTATGTCTGTGTGTATGTGTGCATATATGTATATATATATTTATCCAGGACAGGAATTGGGGAATGTACCCTTCTCTTTATTGTTGTGAGTGGGAATCATTTTTGAGGAGAACTTCCTGTTTTCATTCCAGGTGTAGAGGCAGCCTGGAGAAAGAGGGAGGCAGATCAAGAAAAGAGATGATGAAGTTGTGAAAGAAATGAAGGAGAAAGGAAATATTGAGACCGGTGAATGTGTGCAGGATTTTGAGAAAAATGTTTAAAAGAAATGAAGATGAGTCAGCAAATAATAGATGTTTAATTAAAACTCTCTAGTCACGAGGGTTGCGGGATGATTTATTTAAAGAAATGGTGGTGCAGAGTGAGCCAGAAAATGAAGAAGTTTCTTGGAGGGACACTATGAAGGAAATATAATAGGAGGATGCAGAGACAATCCTGAAGAATATTGATGGAGAGAAAAAAAAACTTATGCAGAGAAAGTAAAAGAAGTCAAAAGTCAAGTAGCAGAAAAGAAAGGAAAAGAAAATGAAAAACAGAATTACATGGTAAGGATTCAGAGTAAAGAAGACAAAGAAATTGACAGGTATGAAGTGTGAGACAATTTAATACCTCCTTTGGCTGTAAAAGTACATTAGGTAAGGGCATTTATTCTTATTAACAAAGAGACATTTTATGACATTATATTTGAGACTGTTTTTTCAAAGGAAATATTTCTTGGAGAATATGAAAAAAGAAACACTGTAACACATGAAGTCTTTATGCCATAAAAGCATTTAACAGGGAAACAAAAAAGAAGGTTTATGTACAATTTTGAACAGAGGTAGAGAGACTTTGAAAGGACATTTGAAAGCTTTACATAAAGTAGTACTGGACATTACAAAAGTTTATGACAAAAGGGTTTATGGACTGGTGCTTTGGATTATAATATTGTGTTACAAACAGAAAGAGAAAAAGTATGCATATACCAAGCATGATAAATAAGGAAGAGAATAAGGGTGTTGTAAAATATTGGTTACAACCCAAAACATGATTTGTTGTTGAAAGGAAAGTCATTTGACAAGTAACAGTGACAGAAGAAAATATTTGTGGGGATTTGGTATATGATGCAAAAAATGTGAATCTAAATGTTATAAATGTAACAAAATTTTACATTTATGGATGGATTGCAAAAAATGAAAATAACAGTAAGGGGAAAAAAAAGAAAGAGAAGAAAATGAACAAAGAGAAGAAATTTTAGAAGTAGTGCAAACAGAACAAAAATTGAAGGAGTAAAAATAATAAAGAGGACATGGAAGATGGTTTTGAAATAAGTGAAGAAGACATAAATTCGGAGGTATAAAAGTAAAATATATATTAGTAAAAGGGGTAATACAGAAAATGAGAATTTAAAGGGATAAATACAAAAGGAAAAATAATACACTGTAAGCAGCTAATGACTGGGGTTGGTGCAATGGTTAAGGTGTTTGACACAATGTACAGTGCTTGATTCTCACTTTTGGGAAGGAAAGTGGCAAGGCTTGCAATGACCTGTTAAGAAAGCTAGTCCAGTAATTAGCTATGAGCTTACGAAACCATGAATCTTTTTTTTTTACTCAAATGATTTTTATTTTGATGAAATAACACAATAATTTAATACATTCATAACATTCAATAACTATTTACAGTATTTATAATCAGCCTGACAAAAAAGGATTCAGATAAAAACAGTTATAGTTAAATAATAAGTTAATATGTAAACTATGATAGTTAGGAAGAGTTTGTTTCCATCTGTAAGATATCAATCAAATTCAAAACTTTCCTCCATGGACTATTAACCAATGGCTTAAGAAAAGTTCTTAACTCTTTAGTTCTTTTCTCCATTGGTATGCATTTCATCAGTGATGATAGGAATTCCTCCATTGCGGGTGCTACATTAGAGTTCCATCTTCTAGTTATACATTTTCTAGCTATTGTTAACATTGTCCACAACAAATACAGGTCATCTTTCTTCATATTATTACTATTAACAACATTCAATAAAATTAAGGACTTTGTCAAAACAAATATATCAGTAAAGATAGCTTGAAGAAATTTGTTAATCTCATTCCAATATGGTTTAATACTAGTACAGTCATAACTAATACGAGAGCAGTCAGCATTAGTGGATAAATGACATCTTCAACATAACTTGCTGTTTGAAGGGTTCATTTTTGAGAGTTTCTCAGGTGTCAAAAAGGATCTGTGTAAAAATTTCCAATGAAAACTCCTCCAAAATTGTAAGTAAGAAGTTAGTTTAACTGAAAATAAAATGTTTGTTTTATCTTCCATTGATAATTATACTTGAAACCCTTTAGTTAGGTATTGCCAGTAAAAATCTTTAGGACCTGTCTTATAGACAATTAAAGTGTTATATAGATATGATAATTCATTCTTAGCATTGATATTATTATATAGAATTCCAAAAATCCAATTTATAATTTTTGATACGGTTTTGAAGGATGAATTATGTATTATTCTACACAGATCCTTAGTGTATGCTGTGACATTCTGAAAAACCAACCAGTCATTAGGGGATAGGCCATATGTTGACAATATATCTTGTGTGTTCAAAGCTTGTTGGTTTTCAATACATTGTAACCAACAAAATATGTTATTATTTTCCCAAAAACCAAAAATCTCTCTATGTGTTTTATCAGGGAAATCCCTTGTAATAGTAAATAGTATTAAAATCTATGTCACAGTTTTATATCTAAATGAATTTTCTAAACACATCAAAAATATTGTTTATTAGTGTTAGTTTAGTTAATGTTATTGTACTATACTGTAAATTTAATCTTAAATAGTGCCATATCTTATCTTTGTCAGTTACCAAAGCATTCTTTAATAAACAATTTTCATTCATTAGTATAATGGAGTGTAACTGTTTCCAATTGGAAGTGTATCTAGGATTTATCCAATTCATCACAATTTTAATTATAGATGCCTTTATATAAGTTTCAATCTCTGGGAATTTTAACCCCCTCCTTGTTCCCATTTTCTGATATGATGAGAATATGCCACTCTATCGCTTTTGGAGTACCATAGGAATTTCATCAGAGTTGAAGTGATTTCTTTAAGGATTTCCTTTCCTGGTAGAAGTATTAGGGCTTGTGTATATATAATATTTTAGGTGACAAAACCATTTTTATCAGTTGAAACCTATCATCAAATGTTATAAACAAACTATTCCATTTGCTTATTAATGTCTTGATTAAGTCTATGGCTTTAGCATAGTTAAGCTGTAAGGTTTCCTCTATATTCTTGCCTATGACTATTCCTAAATAGTCTAGAGTTGAAACTTGGTTTCTAATAATAATATGATTAACTGGAACCTGTATGTTCTTTTTTTTATTTAAAAATAAATATTTTGATTTAGATTTGTTGAAGGAGAGTGTTGAAAAATTTTTGGAAATTAGTTGTTACTAAATCCACTTCATCTAACACTTACTTAGAGTTGGGTAAGGTAAGTAAGACATCATCAGCCATCATCATTATTTTAGAAATATCTTGGTCATATATATGTATACCTCTTATATTTGGGTTATTATGTATTAAAAGTTTAAGTATTTCTATGGCCAGAGCAAATAGAATAGGGGACATGGGACATCCTTGTCTAGTACCTCTAGTGATTTGGATTGCTTTGGAAGTAAAGGGACATAATTTGACATATGTTAGATTATTTTCATAGATTTTCTTTATCATTGTTATAAAAAAGGGTGGAAAATCAAGTAACTGCAAGACTTTAAATAAATAACCCCAATTTAAGTAGTCAAAGGCATTTTAAATATCTAGACCTATTATCAATGCTTCATGGTTTCCTCTATTGAGGTAATCTATCAGAGTTAATGCTCTTTTTATATTATCATGTGTATGCCTGCTATGTATGAAACCAGTTTGGTCTTCATTAATTATGTTAGATATGGGTATTTTTAATCTATTGACCATAACTGACATAAATAGTTTAGAATCATTATTCAACAAAGAAATTGGTCTATATGAGTTTCAATGGTTAGGGTCCTTATTCTCTGTTAATATAGGGGAAATTAGAGAATATCTCCAAGAAGGAGGAATATTTGCTAATGTTTGAACTTCAAGAAAGGTTTTATATAGGAGAGAGATTATAGAAGAAGGGAACAATCTATAAATTTCGATAATTAAGCCATCTATTCCAGGTGCTTTGTTAGACTTACTTCCTTTAATCCCATCTATAATTTCCTTTTGAGAAATAGGTTTTTGTAGATCTAACTTAAGTTCCTCAGGAATTCTTGCTATGCTGGGAACTATATTCTCTAACTTCTCAAATTCATTTGTACTTATTTTATCTTTATGATGCTCTGCATAATGATAATTAAAAGCCTCCAGAATGTTCCCTAATTAATTAATTTTTGACTGTATCTTAACTACTTTCCTAGAAAAGTTATGAAGATGCTTAGGAGAGGTAGCATAAGAATTTAATGTCAGTTTTTCCATAGCTAAATTAGTTTTATGGGATAATTTTTCATTATATTTCTTATTTGCTTCTTCTGTTTTTCTCTTATTATCTGTAGCAATTAAGTTTTTGTTAGATTTAAGAGATAATATTTGATTTTGGAGTTGCTGTAACTCTGAGTCCCATTTTTTTTTTTAATTTTATTTTTGTACCAGCTAATAGTTTCACCATATAGATAGACCTTGATAGAATCTCAAACATAATTGTGTTTGCTTCAGGTTTATAATTAATCTCTAAGAAAAGCTGAAGTTCAGAAGTTATCCAAGATTTACAGTCTTTAATTTTTATGATATATGAAGGAATCCTTGAAGTAATAACTAATTGATTGAATTCCAAGTGTATTGTTAACAACAGGGAATTATGATCTGACAAAGGACAAGGTTGTATTGAAAAATTCAAGATTTTAGAATAAAGATCTTGTGAGATATAAATTTTATCTGTTGTAGTTTGGGTGCCATGTGTATAGTCCTGGTGTGAGAATAGTAAAGAATTTTCTCCCAAAGCTTTAAAGGTATCTTTTAATTTAAACATTTCTGTCTATTTTTTTAACTGTTTGGCTGAGGACAATAGTCTAGGAGATTTCCTATTGGTAGTTTCTGCAATATCTGTGATACAATTGAAATCACCTCCTAGTATAATATTACCTTTAGAAGTAGTTGTAATAAAGTCTAAGTGTTTCTTAGCTAGTCCCCCCCCCCCATACCCGGGAACCAGTATAAATTAACAAGGGTCCCAATTCTAATATTAAACTTAAGTATAACTAAGGCCATGAGTCCATCATTATCTACATGTTTGTAAATGATTTCAGGATTTTAAAAAAGTCTTTTTCCATAGAATTGTTACTCCTCTGGTCTTATTTTTATAAGAAGATTGAGCAAGTATTGTGTATTCCTTAGGGTCCAACATAAATATGTCATTTATTTTAAAGTGTGTCTCTTGGAGAAAAACTACTTGAGCCTTGTTTAGTTTAAGATATCTTAGTAGGTTGGTTCTCTTATATGGGTTGTTTAAGCCATTAGTATTTAAGGATATCAAAGTTAATCCATATCAGAATTCTTTAAAGATAACAAATAATAACGAAACTTGTATTAATAGAATCCTGTATACACAATACTATTCCTGAATAGACATCAGAATATCAATTGCTGTGTTTTTATTTATCTCAATCCAAATAGCTTTCCCCATGAAAGATAAAAGTAAAACAATTGTGCCAGGCATTTAAAAACTAGAAAAACAGTTAAATAAGAAAAAAATTGCATATTTCACTCTGATATAAACTTTAATATGCCCTATACATGGAATGAGATACATTCCTAGTCTAGCAAACAAAACTAAATCTGCTAGAATACCTATTCCAACCATCAACCTTTGTTGGTTCGAGCCCATGAAAACAAAGTAAAAAAATGGAAAATATATAAATTAAGAGAAAAATAGTAGTGATAAACAACTAATCAGATATTAATTCCAGTTAGGTTTTAGAGATGAGTTACATACACTATTATTAGAAACATTAAACATTTATACAGTAATTATTCACTAAGGAAGCAAGAGACATATTAGGATATTTATCATCTGAATTTAGTGTTTAATAGACTAAGGAAACATTAGCTTTATTAACAATCTAAATGTTTACCCAAAATATCTAAGCATGTCATCTGTATTAGTTCTACTAAAAATTTCAAAATGGCAGAACAAATCAAAGAATCTTTTAGCATTTGTATTTATTTGCCCTCTGAATAAATCTTATTATGACAAACTCCCATTGAATAAAAACTGCACGAGAATTGGGTGTTAACACATAGTGAGTGTGTGTGATTCCCAAAAGATGTTAATATAGATTTTTAGAAATATTCCATAAGAAATATTTGTCCTTAATTAACTCATAAACTTTTGGAATAGCAGCTGTTTAAATAACTGACTAAAATCAATAATAATTAACTGGCATCAGTTAGAATGACAAAAATTAGTAAAAAACATTATTTATATAAACCAAATAAAATGAGCGAAGTAGGGGTAAATGCTCTGATAACTATACCAATTAAGTTTTAAAACAAAGAAACAGCACCAGGGCACTCCACGGCAATCAGACCATGCACAGAGAAAACTAGTAGCACTATAAGTAATAGTTCAAGCATGTAGTATAAAATCCAAGGTTTATTGGAATTTCAGGTTAGCACTTTCACCCTCATGGGCTTCCTCATAATGCTAAGAGAAGATCAGAGACCTGGACTGAACAACAGAGTCCGTATTAAACTGATCCTAAAAAATAGAAAGTTAGTTGTTAGATAAAGACCTGCAAGTCAGATGGGACATTAAATGTGTATACACCATTGCATCTATCATATAATGTAGTCCTCATACAACTCTTATATGAATTCATTATGAGATGTACTTTATATACAGTTCTTATATGAACTGGTATAATTTGTTGTATAACATCTTATTGATGCATGGCATTTACACACATACATATGTTTTGATATACATAACATTTTAAAAATGTTTTAAACATTTTTAAGTATATATTTTTTTATATTTTATATTTATATATGCTGTTATGTTTAAGTATTTTTATATATTCTTTATATATACTTTTATAAACATAGTATATATATATATATATATATATATATATATATATATATATATATATGTATACTTTAACTGTAGAAGTTGCTTTGTGGTTGAATATTTATAAACTGTTCTTGAATGAAGCCTTACAGGTGAACACTGTTTTACTTAATTAAAGAATGATGTCATAGAGGCTTTAGTATAAATGTTAGCATTACTTTTATGAGATGTAAAAGGTCTGAAGAAGCTCATGAGGGTGAAAGAGCTAACCTGGAATTCCAATAAACCTTGGATTTTGTACTACATGCTTGAACTATTACTTATAGTGCTACTAGTTTTCTCGGTGCATGGTCCAATCGCCATGGAGTGCTCTGGTGCTGTTTCATTATTTATATAAAACTTACTATGGATAACAAGTCTTAAAAATGAATGACTCAAAGACAAAATTAAGATAGGGATAGCTGTAAATATCTACCATAGTAATAGGGTAATGCTGAAACTCATAACTTGTTTGTTGTGTTATCACAAGTCATAAATATTACTGAGCTCTTTCCTTGTCATAAAGTGCTAATATACTAAAACACATGATTTTATAATAACTGAAAACATGACATCTGAAATATAAATAATATCTAGGATACAATAAGGAAATCAATATATTAAATGCAAAATAATTATAGTTTAATCAAAATTATTCATACATATATTTGCTAGGATTTAATATGGTGTTTGAGTATCCTTACAGTTATTACCATTAGTCATAAGCATTTCCTGTAAATGTATAAGTCTATACTAAACATTTGCTAACTGCATAGGAAAGTTATTTATAAAGATCTATTTATAAAAAAACTCCAGTATAGTCACTAAAAATAGTGGCTATAATTAACTATTTACAAGAAAAAATAACATTTCTGTATATATTTGATCACAGAATATAGTCACTATTGTAAAAGGGAACCATGAATATGTTTGCAGACAGTGTAGCTCATAATTCTTATAAAAGAATCCTACTATGCTATATTAACCAATCAGAGACTTGACATTCACAATTAGGCTTGCATATACACATTAGATGTAATGTAATCTGATCTGCATGCATAGAATGCATGTCATGAGCTAAGTAAGAAAGCTTCACTTCTTATATTTCAAACTCACATTTTCCTGCCTAGCACACTACACAGTACAGTTTCCTGGCCTCACTTTAACTGCGTCACAAAGTCTGTTTATTTACAGTAACAAATGCAAAGTTTAACTGCCAGATACTTCCAGACAGTAAAATAACATTCAATGCCAGTGAGAGAGAAAACAGTACTTTAACATTGAGCTCTACAGTAAACATAACTTGTAACCATTTAAAAACCTTGTTCCATAAAACATACAAGCATATAACTGTCAGAGAGACCCAATTTATGTCAAAAGCCAGTAAACAGTTTTTTGTTCACACAGGTATCAATATATATTCTGAAACAAACAGAAGTTATGAATATTAAAAAAAATTAGTTAATATATACTAAATCATAGATATGCCCTGTTATCCCATGTATCCAAAATAGTTTTGATAAATAATCTAAGCAGTGACTATGCTTGTGTAATAACTCAGAAGAACATTTAGCAGGGCAAAGGGCTATATATTATTTGAAATAAAGCATGTCATCTTAAGGTCATAAAAGCAAATATAGCTTAATGTTCAATTATATCACTCAATAAACCAATAATATTATACTAATATACTAAAAGCATGAACAGTTATTTAATTAGTATATGAACAAAAAAGTATAGAAATAAAAAAGCAAAAAGAGAAAGAAAAGCAACAAGAAAAATATTGTCATGATATACCTTACTTGGAGATTTAGCAATTATAAAACAAAATAAAGTCTAGTTGCAGTAGATGCTTTGAGAGATTTAGTGGAAACAGCAATCTTTGACTCAGTTTTTTTTTTCTTTTTAACATCAGTCCAAGAAGATTTATCAGTAACTCTCTTCAGAGATGCAGATGCCCATTCAATATTGTCAGGTAAGGAAATAATGTTATTGTTTTTAATAAAGGCAGTGGCTTCCTCTAGGGCAATACATGATCTCATTTGATTCTGATATAGAATTTTTATTCTGGCAGGAAAGACAAGTTGTGTTATGATGTTATTCTGCTTTAACAGTTTTATTAATGGCCAAGCATTTTTCCTTTTTTCCAAAACCCTGGTAGAAGATTCATTATCAAACCTAATTGGGTTTTGATTAAATTGTAATGGACTTTTCCTCCAGGCAGATTTTAGGAACAACTCCATGTCCAAATAAGATAGAAACTTTATGACTATTGATCTGGGAGGAGAAGAGGAGAATGTTGACACTGGCTTTCCTAAAGCTCTATGAGCCCTTTCAATACCAAAGGACAGACCCTCCTTTAAATCAAAAATCTCTGGAATCCAGGTATTCAGGAAAGAAATGATATCTTCTCCTTCAGCTCTCTCAGGGATGCCAAAAATCCTTATATTTGACCTTCTCTCCCTGTTTAACAGGTCATCCACTTTATTGAGAAGTCAAATGTTTTGTTTGATGAGAAAATCATTCTGGCTTTCTTCATCCTTCAGTCTTCCATCAAGATCATTCAGGGATGCTTCTAAGTGTGTTATTCTGGATTGATGCTACTGTATAAGTTTCTTGAGAGAATCTGCTTGTTTCTGACAATTTTTCTTGAGGTTTTGTAAATTCTCCTTAAAATCATCCATTTTAATGAGAGTTCTTGTAGGGCAGATGTCACAAGCTGCATTTCTTTTTTTAAAGCCATATCAGAATGAGAAGTCATTGAAGTGCTCATCTCCACAAATGCTATATTCTCGTTTATAATTTGACAGGAAAGAAATTTCTTTTCACCAAAGTTACTAATAATATAGTGTATACTTTCATCTATCAATTCTAAGTATTTTTGCTAAAATAAAATAAGTTATTTCCTATTTTTTATATCAGTTTCATGGAGCTCTGAAAAATTGCTGCTATCAGTTGGCCATCTTGGCTCCACCCCATGAAACTGTGAATCTAATGTAAAGAGAAAATGAAAATTTTAGAGTGTTTTCTGTAAAAGTCAATAGTATTCAGAATATAGTAAAAAGAATATGATTTTTTTCATTGATGTAATACATGTGATGTAGATGTAATTATATTAGAAGACAGTTGATTTTTAACAAATTAAGAAAGATTACAAACAGAGAAAGAATGGGGAGGAAAGATAATTAAGGATTTGGGAAATGAGAGATGTTCTGGAATAGCCATATTCTCTAGAAATCCATTAAAGATATTAGATGTAACTTCAGCAAAAAAAGGGATGATTAACCATTGTAGATTTAAAATGGAAAGAACAAGTATACAGTATATAATTATAACAGTATATGCTTATACTATCTGTAAAGAAAGGGAAAGCTTATTTCATCAGATTTTAGATCATGTAGTGATAAAGATGAATATTATAATGACAGGAGATGTTAACTCTGATATAAGAGGCAAATGTAAAAAGAAATAAAACGATATAAATAAAATATTAGAAATTATAAGATATGGTAAATTTAAACTCTGGGACAAAAATTCATGGACTTACAGATAGGGTATGTATAGAACTAAAATAGATTATTTTATAGTATCAGAAGGTTTAGTTATAGGAGAAGGGAAGGTAGTTGCAACAAGATTTTCTTATCATCTTGCAATATAGCTAGAGATAAAAGAAAACAAGGAATATATAGGCAAATGAATAAAAGGGATAAATGAGAAAGCATAGAATGAAACAGGAAAGATATTATTAATACAATTAGTGAAAGATCATATTACTATGAGAACATTTTATAAAAAATGGTCTGATTGCTGCATGATATTTAAGGAAACATATAAAATGTTTTTACAGTGGCAATATGATATGAGAAAAGTAGAGAAAGAAAAATATAAAAGAACATATAATGATACATTGGAATATTTAGAACATAATTATAGAAAGTCCTTTGACTAAGAAAAAGAAGTGTATAAAAGAAATCAAGAAAAAAATGCAAGAATTGTTATACAAGCAAAGAAAATTTTTGCAAGGAGAACGAGAAGAAGTATGTGGTTACTTAAGCAGATTAGTAAAGGAAGATGGTAATGTAACAAGGGAAATAAAAAATGTTAAAGGAGAAATAGAAAGAACTCAGGAAAAGATAATGAATAGTGCAGTACAATATGTGCAAGAAATGTTTAAATAAAAAAAGAAGGTAGTGAAAAAATTGGAAAGTAAAAACATTAACATAAAAAGAGAACAAAGTATTAAAAAAAATTGTTTAAATGAGCTAGATAAAGTATTAGGACAAATACATTTAGATTTGTCTGCAGGTCTAGATGGAATAGGGTATGAAATTTATAAAAAATATAAGGAACTGGTAAAAAAATATTTTTTGCAAAATTTGAATGAATGGTTAAATGAAAGTTTTGAGTATAAATAATTATAAGTGGAATATTAAATTCATATGGAAGAAGGAAGACAGAAAAGAATTAAAAATGGAGACAATAGTATTGCGTAATAATGATTATAAGAGCTTTATGAAAATAATACAAAAGAGATTTGAAACTAAAAGGGAAAATATTATTGAAGATAACATATATAGTATAAAGGGAAAGGGTTGTAAGGAATTATTAATGATAGTTAGAGAAATTGTGGATGATATGATGATTTGATATGAACAGAAAAGAAGTGTAAATCATGACAGCAGATCCCAATAAGGCATTTGACACAACTAGACATGACATCTTATGGGTAATAATGAAAGAATATAATATAAGTGTGAAAGTTAGGAAATTATGTACGTCACCATATAATAATAACAAACTAAAAGTACTTGTAAACAGCTAGTTAAGCCAAGAGGTACATATGAAGAGTGGTGTAAGACAGGGATGTCCAATGAATTGTATATAGATGTGCTAGTATTTGAAATAAATTACAAAATGAATGAGATGGGGTATATAACACCTGAAGGGTTACAAATCCCAGTTCTGTTAACATATGCATATGACATTATAATAATTATTACAAATAAAAAATTGATAAAAGAAGTATTTATAAAAATGAGTGTCTAGACATGATAAGGATGTCTTTAAATGAAGCAAAAATTAAAGGTTTAGGTGATAAAATAAAGATCAGGAGTATATATTTTACAATGAATGAAATGTCTGCATGAGGTATAAAATTTGGGAATAAAAATGTAAGTATAATTCAATGAAAAAAAAACAATAGAAGAAATAAAACAAACGTCTTTTATGGAGAACATATAAATTATCATTCAAAAAATTCTTATTGATAAATTCAGTACTGATGGGGAAAAACAGCATTTGAAAAGGAATTATTGCAGATATTTTTTTTTTATTTACATGAGGTTCTAGATTAAACCAAGTAAAAAGAGAAGTTGTATATGTAAATAAAGTAGGAGACTTAGGGTTAATTAGTCCAGTGGTATATCCTGCTTCATTAATTGGTGAAGTTGATAAATGAAAAAGTGAGAGATTAGTAGTAAAACTGTATAAATAAAAGTATGATAAATTTTGGTGTATGGTAAGAAAGAGTAAAAAAAAAAGAATGTACAAAGGAAGAAATAAAATTTTGCCAAGAAAAATTATTTTTCTGGATAATAAAAATTAATGATATAAAAAAGACAGAAAGTATGGTGTAGAAGAATAAAGGCTCAAAACCACAAGTAAATTAAATGTAAGCACTTTAATTTACTAATGTACAGCAAACTTCTTCAGACAAACAGTTGATTACAATAAACAGTTTAAATACTGTGCAAGTGTGACATCATCACACACATTGGACAAACCCTGCCCACATTTACACTAACAACAGCCAAAAAATGAAACATAACAAATAAATAAAACTCAGAAAGTAGAATGTCAATATTTTTGTGCAGACTGGTAATTATTAAATTGCCAGTAAAAGGAAAGATGCCATATAGAAAGAAAAGTAATACAATGTGTTTATATTTTCAAGAAGAAGAAAACTACAGAACATGTGTTTTTGAAATGTAGAAGAGTAAAAAAAATTATCTGGAAAAATATGTAAAGAGGATTTTTTGAAGATGTAAAAGAAGTAGATAAAAGAAACATGGATATGATTAAATATGGATATTATAAGAATAGACATAAATAATATGTTAAAAGAGTAGATAAAAAAGTTATTTCATGTTATATAGGTTATACTGAATGAAAGAATAATTGAAATTATGTTTAATGGTAAAAAGGTTTTAGCAACAATATTAAGTAAAATCAGATAATGGTTATGGAAAAAGGAGTGGGGGTCTAATAAGGATGAACATTTTAACATGATTGTAAAGGAAATAATGAATATGTGCAAACAAATCTGTATATTTATATAGTTGTACATATGTAAATATTTGTAAATATGTAGATATTTTGTAAATAAGAGTTATAGTTATTTTTGTATTCAAATAAAGGACCCCTACTCATCATTGTTGTGAGTGGGACCCATTTTGCATGAGGATGTCCTGCCTCTGTTCCAAGTGCAGAGGTGCCCTGAAAAAAACAGGGATGCAGATCGATAGAGAAAGTGTTAATGGAGTGGGGAGAGAAATGGGGGAGAAAGTCAATATCAAGACCGGAGAATGCATGCAGGATTCTGAGGAGATATTTCAAAGAAGTCTGTTTGATCTAGATGAGTCGGCAAATGATGGATGTATAATTACAACCTTCCAGCTGTATGGGTTGTGGGATGACTTACTTAAAAAATGGTGATGCATAGTGAGCCAGGAAATAAAGGAAACATTTCTTGTGGGGAAATTATGGATAAAACACAAAAGAAGGATGCAGAGATAATCCTGAAGAATAGTGGTGAGATGGAAAAGAAAAAAAAGCTGAGAAAGAGGAAGAAAGAAAACTTTGAAAGGACATTTGAAAACTTTATATAAAGAAGTTTTGGACATTGCAAACGTTTATGACAAAAAAGGTGTATGAACTGTGGAAAGGATTGTAATATTGTGTTAAAAATAGAAAGAGAAAAACATATGCATATACCAAGCATGATAAATGCGGAGGGGATAAGGATGTCATAAAATACAGGGGACAGCCTACTTCTGATTTTATATCTGATGATGCATTTATTGAAGGTGAAAGCACTTTGTAATTAAACTGTACTTGGTTACTCAACTGTGCTGTTTTCAGTCTGTTCATTTCAGTTGTGGTCTGCTGTAGGAGTCTGGTGTGTTTCCTTTGCTACTGGAGGTTCATCTTACATTGGGCAACTTATGAGTGGTTACTATTATTTTTTTTAATGGAAAAGAAAACATTTGATAAGTAACTGTGATAAAATGAAATGTTATATTTGTGGGAAAATGGGACGGGATGCAAAAAATGTGAATTTATGTTACAAATGTGACAAAATTGGACATTTATGAATGGATTATAAAAATAAAAACTAAGAGTAAGGAAACAGAAAAAGAAGAAAATGAATAAACAGAAGAAATTTTAGAAGTAGTAAAACAGAATAAAAAATAGGTGAAAAAAATAAAGAGAACATAGAAGAAGGCTTTGAAATAAGTGACAAAAAAGACAAATTCGGAGATTGTAAAAGAAAAAAAAAGAATTCTATCTCTAAAAGAGTAAAAGACAGAAAACAATTTAAGCAACAAGTATAAAATAACATAAAAAGGGGGCATGGCTGAAAAAGAATATATACATATAGCTAATGAGTGGAGATTGGTATAATGATAGAGGTGTATGATTCACAAACGCAAGTTACAGTGTTTGATTTCCAGCTTTGGAAAGGAAAACAGCTAGTCTTAAAATGGCCTATTAAGACAGCTAGTCTAGTAATTAGCTAAGAATTTATGAAACCATGAATCTAAAGGAAATGACAATTTTAGAGTATTTCTGTAAACTTGAACAGTATTAATAATACAGTAAGAAGAATACAGATTTTGGAATGGTGTAATATATGTGATTTAGATGTAATTGTATTAGATAACACAAGATTTTTAACAAATGGAAAAAGATTACAAGCAGAGAAACCATGGGGTGGAAAGATAATCTGGAATTTGGGAAATAAGAGATGTTCTGGAATAACTATAGTCTGTAGAAATACAATTAAGGTGTTAGATGTAACTTTAGCAAAAATGAGAAGATTGACCATTTTAGACTTAAAATAGAATTATAACATTATGCTTATATTATTTGTAAAAAAGGGGAAAGCTTATGCCATCAGAATTTAGACTATGCAGTGATAAATATGAATATTATAACAGGAGACTTTAATTGTTGTTTAAAAGGCAAGCATATAAAGAAAGAAAATAATAGAAGAAGCATTTTAGGAGTTATAAGATGTGGCAAGTTAAAAATTTGTGACAAAAATTCTTGGATTGACAAAAGTGGTATTTATAGAATTAAAATAGATTATTTTATAGTTTCAGAAGGTTTAGCTGTAGGAGAAGGGGAGAAAATTACAACATTATTTTCTGATCACCTTGCAATATGACTAGATATAAAGAAAAAAATGAATATATAAAAATAGGCAAAGAAATAAAAAGGGCAAATGAAAAAGCATGGAATGGAAAAGAAAAGGCAATAGTAATGCAGTTATGGAAAGATCATACTACTAAGAGAACATTTTACAAAATTTTGTCTGAATGGTGGATGATATTTAAGGGAAAAAAAAAACAACTGTAGCAGGGCTAGCCACCTGACAGTGTAAACCTTGGCTCTAGATGATTGCCACTGTTAAAGTGGCATCCTGAACCCATGTTCAAATGGGTCTGTGTTTTCTTATTGAAAGCTCATGCTTTCAAAAAGTAAAAGTACAAATCCATTTATGAGAAAGTGCACTTAAATGAAAGTGCACTTTCATGACTACCGGTTCACCGAACCGGTAATAATAAAAAAAAGAAATACTGCAGCATCAAAGCCTGCTGCATTGGGAATAAGGGAATATACCTGTTTCCCTACTGTAGTGCGATCTCTGAGTTAGTATATATAAAGTAGTGGGGTGTAGGGGGTGCAGCCTCCCCACATGGGCAGTGAAAATGACTTTGTAGTGTTTTTTTTTTTTTAATATTACCAGTTCAGTGAACCGATAGTCGTGAAAGTGTACTTTTGTTTACGTGTACTTTCATGTAAATGGGTTTGTTCTTTTCCTTTCTGAAAGCATGAGCTTTTGATAAGAAAAAGTAGACCCATTCAAATGTGGGAAAAAGGGGTAGTGGGTGGCTGGATGGAAGAATTTAAGGAAAAATATAACAACTATATATATATATATATATATATATATATATTTTTTTTTTACTGTGGCAATATGATATGAGAAAAGTAGAAATATAAAACAACATATATTGATGAATTGGAAAATTTAGAGCATAATGACAGAAAGTACTTTGACAAAGAAAAAGAATTATATGAAAGAAATCACAAAAAAAATGCAAAAACTGTTATTAGGGTTGCTACATTTTCAAATGCCCAAAGTGGGACAATTGTGGTACAAACATTAGATTTTGCAGGCCAAAACATACCTATGGCCAGCACAAAGGACAGTACTTCATTTTTCTGCCTAAATAAAAGCTTATTCTTGTAGTATTTTAGTTGCTTATTTTGTTTCTGATAACATTTAGGTGTTTCAGATACAGAATAACTGTTTTATGCAACTATTACATAAAATATAGGAAATAATTTTGCCCTAAAATCTCAGGACATGGGCCATTTTTACAATTTTTTTGCAGGACACAACTGCCCAAAGAAGGACTATCCCTCGTAAAGTGGGACAGGTGGTAACCATAACTGTTATATAAGCAAACATATTTTTTTACAACAAAAAACAGAAGACATATCACGTTACATAAGTGGACTAGTAAAGGAAGATGGTAGTGTAATGACAGAAATAAAAATGTAAAAGGAGAAATAGAAAGAACTCAGGAAATGATTATGAATAGTGTAGTACAATACATACAAGAAATGTTTAAAGAAAGTAGTGAAAAACATGGAAAGTAAAAAGGTTAGACCAGATGGAATACAGTTTGAAATGTATAAAAACTTAAGGGATTGGGAAAAAGAATTTAAGAATTTAATGGTTGTGAATGAATGGTTAAGTGAAGGTTTTATGTATAAACCATTATTTAGTGCAATACTTAAATTCATATGGAAGAAGGAAGATAGAAAACAAATAAAAAACTGGAAACCAATAGTATTATAAAAATGGAAAATATTATGGAATATAGTGGGGCGGATTCCATAAAGCTCATGGAAGCTATTTGTAGACAGCTCAGCACACTGAAGGAAGACGTCAGTGCACCTGGTGCATATGTGATTACAGAAACCACACAGAAGGCAGATTGAATCCTTAAGTATTCAGCATAAGATAATTATGGATGCTGCACATGCAAGTCTGGCTACAAATGCATCATGCACACACAACACAACTGAATTGTGACAAACAACCATGCTGACTCCATTTCTAAAATCATCAGTGTATATTTTGGACACCAAGGAATTCAAGCAAATACTATGTATTATGTCGAAATCCATAGCAAAATATAAAAAAAAGCATAAAAATCCAACCTGCTATTAAAATACTGCAACAGGTTTCAGTGATGCAAGCCATAAATTACACTATGGTTGTGCATACTAGAAGGCAGCCAGCTTGTGTCAGAGCAAGGCTGCAATTAAACCAGTTGTCAGACCAGCAAATAATCAACAGATATCATCTAGACAGACAATTGATGCAAGCTGTCTGTGCAGACCCTGCATGGCAATCTCATCCTCCTTGAAAACAAAGTGTGCCTCATCCTGGGTGTACTTGCATTTGGAACATTCCAGAGACATATGAGGGATGCTATGGGAGTATCACATACAGATAACAGTCATATCCTGGCAACATTCCTGGAAGCGATGTGCAGCAAGGTGGATGACTACATACACTTTCCATCCACCCTCATAGAGCAGAAAATTGTAATGTATTATAACATAGCAAATTTCCCATATGTACTCAGTGCAATAGATCACACACACATACTTACCAAAACACCAGTGCATCCAGAAGCAGACCAATACATAAACAGAAAGGGATGGCCATCCATCAACTATCACGTTATGTGTGCAGCAAATGGCAGCATAACAATCATCATGGCAACATACCCTGGAAGTGTGCACAATGCTGACATTTGGAGGTAAAGTGGGCTGAGGGCTACATTCCAGCAAGGTGAAATACCCAAGAGACTGCTATTGGGTAAGTACAGGAATACAGCTAGGATGCAAGTTAAGAATACCCCTCACAACAATATCCGTTCTGACAAAAAGTGTTTTTATTCCCCCAACAGGTGACTGTGGTTATCACATTAGCCATGACCAATGACCCCCATACTGTGAACCATCAAATCATGCACAAGAGGCCTACAACAGAGCATTCAATAATCAGAAACTCCACAGAGTGTGTGTTTGGTGTATTGAAAGCTTGGTTTAGACATCTGGACACATTCTGGGATGCATTACAATACACAATGAAAAGGCAATAAAGTTGATAACAGTGTGCACCATACTGCACAACATGCTAACCAGAGCACATGGTGGTCTTCCAAATGAAGGTATGGGTGAACTCCCCCAAGAACCCCAAATGCCTGAAGAGTACATCCCACAGGTATCTGGGGAGGAGCAAGTGGAAATAAGGTACAGAATTCACAGACATAGTAAATGTAGGGTGGGACCACAACTGTTGGCTCAGGCAATACAGCAACATCTGACTCAAATATTTGAGTCACGACAAGCTACATGTACATGAATACATATATTGAACACTGATGTTCAGGTGTTCCCAAAAACAGCAATACAGACTGCATCTAATGGCAAGTATCCATTACATGTACACATTGAGCATCACACATAACATAATCATGACATATTTCAACATAATCATATGCAAATGTGTCAAAACAGGGATCATCAACTCAGGGCATGACTGATACAGATATGCATACACACTCAGATTGTTGTGCCTCTGTATGGTAAACAATAAGGGACACACATCAGTGATACACATACAAATCTCTACAATATAATAACATGAAAAAGAGAAGAGAAATCACACAAGACATAACACAGAAATTTTAATTTCAGCAAAAACACATCACAGTACAGTGGTACTGCAATAACATGAGCCGGTTATGCATACTACACTGTTGGGCACACTCTAACACAGTCTAGGATAACTTCACTGATGTCTCACACCATGATCTGCTCTGCTTCAACCACATGCAGACACATTTTGCCCTGAATGGTCCACAAAGGAGATGGATGGGACTACAACACCATGCTGAGATGAAGGAGTATAACTATGAGTTGAAGGTCTTTTGACTGTCAGAATCACAGCAGATGGGTCATCAGTTGAACACTTTGAAGTCTGGACTACAGACAGTGATTCTTAATGGCCAGTGGTGGTTCTGTGGACAGGCAGCCTGTCTCTCAAAGGTTGCAACCTGCTAAGCACCTTCAGGGAACGCAGAATCCTGCTGGTAGTATGACACTGCTGTAGCACCGTAGAGGCCAGTGTTTCCACTGACTATGCTACAACTAGCTGACAGTCATTTTGAGTGGCCAATACAACCATAATATGACTGTGTCTTTGCTCTTGTCTTTCATGCATGACATGTAGTTGATGTGACATACAAAATCTGTGGCACGAGCAAGTGCATGGACCTCTGAACGCCATTTCTGTGACTGTTCATTTTCCTGCAGCAGGTGACCGACACCTTCTGACACCTGACCATGCACAATATCTGCTCACCTATGTCTATCTTGATGCCCTGTTCCTTGCTGCTGTGTGGAACTGTCAGCAGCAGTGCTTTCAACTGTGGCATGTTGGTCAATGGCCTCAGCTTGTTCAACATCCACTGTGGCAGCATCTTCTGAATGGCTAGACAAGAGGACCTCAGAACCTTTACATCTGATGCTACATCAGCTGCAACATCACTCTCAAACTCATGGATGGACTCTCGAAACAACTCAAAGTTCTCTGTGCCAGGGGCCATGCTACCATGCTAAGACACATCTTGAACAATATAATTATCACTAGATAACACAGATAGCTGATGTCCTACAAGATACATAGACACAAATCAGGGCACTGTGCCAACATCACATGATGGATATCAGCAAAGTCACATGGCATGATATATTTATCACTGCAATGTAACAAATAATTATGACTTCATTTGCAGTCTACTGTATGTATATTTCACAGAATCTACATAAATAAGTATATAATCTGTTCACATGGTCAACATACATGACGTGTGATGCATAAAAAATGAACGCACATGAAAAAAATGCATGTAAAGATGGTGGTATTTAACAGGGATGAACTTCAACTAGTGTAGGGAAAAACAGCATTACTGAACACATCATTTACACCATTAATCAGGTGAACACAGTTAAACAAATTTAAATAATAAATAAATAAACATACAGAATGTGTGACATACACATGCCCCTCATATGTGCACTTGCAGATGTTGAAGCAGACTGACCTAGGAATGGTAAGAAGGACACAGTATTAATGGAGGTCAACTATAGGATTAACAGCAAGGACGAGTATGAAACATACTTAATAACATACCACTGACAGAGAGTTGCTGTGGGGAGGTTGTAGGTTGTATTGGGATCCTGCAGGGGGAAGTAAAGAGAAACACAACACAGTAATTTATTTAGCAAAAAGAATACTGACAGCATCACATATACAGCACAGCAGTAATATGGGCTGCAAATACTCATGTAATGGATATTGCAACTGTACACTAGGTGGGCCTGTATTGCCAAAACTGCCAGGTATCTTGTGTATTACACATTGCTGAAAACTATGACCATTTTGCTATAACATACCTGGTCTGTCTGCACTTGAAAATGCACTGCTTTCCCCTCCACTGGATGTGCATGTAGTGGACAATGGTGGGGAAACAACAATATAGCAGTAAACAACAGTGCCATGAAATGAGGTTGAGGCACTAAGAAGGTAGTGTTCACAGTTACAGTATAAAGGCAGTCATCTGCAGATCCCTGGTTTAGTCCTGAAGTAGATAGACCTGTGAATGTTAATGTAAACAACAAAATATTGTTTGTACTGCTTTGTCTGTAACTCAGTTGTATCAATCCATGTAATTATACTTACAGACATCATCCTCACCCTCTGTGAGTGTGTGTGCATGGCTCAAATCTGCAATTGTAAATCAAAAGCAACAATACATGAAAATGCATGCTATAGCAATATGCAGTGATTGCCTCAATAAACAGCCCTGTAATGGAAATAAAGATATAGATGTTCATCTTGTAACTCTAGCTTCAGTCCCACCACCAGGGATATGTTGCTCCCCTCTTGTTATATGCAGTGAGGACAGAAATATTGTGATGTCATCAGGGGATGAGGGGTAGTCCACCACTGGTGGCATCTCTCAATCTCTCATAATGTGTAATTATGTTGGCTGTATGAAGGATTGTGTCCAAGCAGAGTTGTGGCCTCCAACTGCATTGATCGTGTTGGTGGGGTCCATCCAGATTTAATTTCTCCATACAGTATAACCTGAAGAGCCTAGTAGTCTCCTTCCATGTTGGCCTAGAGCATCAGTTATGATGCCATTTTCCAGGGGGAGAAGGAGAAGTTGTCAACCCTAGGACAACTGCCATCTGAAAGACAGGGATACCCACATGATAATATTCATGTTTGAGCCCATTTATACATTTCATTCTGTGAACAGCATATGTCAACATAAATAGCATGCATTCTTATACAACAAAAATGTCTGTATAACACTGCGAGTGATGAATACTCATGAAATATTACTAGTAACAACAGTGCCTTCATATAGAACATTGGTAAAATCAACATAACTTGTAGCATCTTTTTAGTTCATGAGTGGAATTAGAACCCCTGACGATATATTCAAATCACAGAGTCAAAGTACATCTTGTTTATACCCAACTTTAAGTACTATTAGCTTCATACATAATTAATTACATACATAATACATGCATAATTAATGAGGTTCATTAAAATTCATATTTTTGGAATCCCAGTCATGCACATCTACATAAATTGTCTTTATGTGATGAAACACCCAGGTGTACCTTGTAAAGACCCAATAGGTACTGATAAATGGTGTGTGGCACATGTCCATTGTCTTCCAGTATTCTGATAACATGGTCATCAGCTCCACTTTCAAATATTGATTTTGATACATTTCCTGGTTAAAATCATCTTTAACTGTGAACTGAGTGGTACCTCAGTGAACATTTCTCTGTTTTTGTATTTTCCAGACTTCTTCAACTCAAGGACCAAGATGGCTACTTCAAGGAGACTGACACATGTCCATGCACCTAACAGGATCAATGACGAGATGACCTAAATGTTGACTGTGTATGCCAGATTGGAGCAGAGGATGAGAGACAGACACAGAAACTTTACCATGATTAATGTGTGGAACTGGATCGCGAGCAAGCATAGATGGAGGAAGGAGATCTACCGCACTGGAATACAGGATCATCACTGCTATGATGACCTATATAAGAGGGCCATGGAGGAGCTTCAAAGAAGGGTTGCCAAGGTGGAGAGGCAGCCTGTAGATCCCTACAGTACGTATCAATATTCTATGTATACCTAAGCTACAGATTTTACAGATATTTCTGTGTCCCATATATATATATCTGATAGATGTTTTTATAACAAAGTATTAGCTGCTGTGACAATTAGCTTGTGGAGATAATTAGGTGGACTTTGGTAAATGATGTTCTCTTAACTATGGGCTTGATTTCCATGTTAGTAATTTATTTAATAATGTGTATAATATGCACATGCATGCCCTTTCTAGATGTGCATATGTTTACAATATCTACTTACCTTATTTCATGTAGCCACTGTACCCATGCATCACAGATGCCTATAGCACCTGGGCCGCTGATGACTGTGCACTTTATAATTTTCTGTTATTTTCCCATATTCTCACTGATTGCATTTTTATATGTCGGAATAAAAACATATAATTTCATTACATCAGTCCTCCTAACAGACAAGTTTATATAATTTAAAAAGTAATGCCTTTAAGACTGCTTATACATATGTTTCCAGTTTTGTGTGGATAGCTGTTATTTCTATATATATAATAGGTCCAAAAATTGTTTTCATTATCCGTGGTCATCTGTTTTCTACAGGAGTTCTAATAAACAAGTGCAGTATCTGTTTTCTAAAATGAAACAGTTGCTGAATGTCAACTCAGCTTGTAAAGCAACTGGCTAGTATATCTAAAGTTGGGTGAGCTGCAGGTTCCAATCCACATAGAGGAAATGTATACATGTGCCTTTAAACTTCACCTAAACCATTTTTTGGAAGAACCATATTTCGATACTTTGCTTTATATTGATATTTATTTTATGCATGATAATGGCTCACTGATATACCCCCGGATTCACAAAAGCTTGCACAGAGTGCAAGATTGGTGCAGGAGCCCACGCAGGCAATATGTCTGCTGTGCAATCTAGGAACATCCTGCAGGGGCGTGCACAAGTGCTCTTGCACTAATCTTGCACGGACTAAGCCCTGGTATGCAAATCACCCCATTTGCAGGTGAAATCCATGCAAATTAGGTGAATTTGCAATCCAGGAAGCTTGCAACAGTCCGTGCAAGATTAGTGCTATCTGCAGAAATGTACTTGGTTAGTAACCGAGTACATTTCTGTAAAATTCAAAACGGAGCTATGACATCCCCAAATAAAGGCTGCATATCATAGAGCAAGCATGCCAATGGCCAAGTATAAGATCATTGGCATTGCAAGCAATGCAAAAAATTAAAAAAAATCAAGTTTTATTTATTTTTTTTTGCCAATCTCAGCTGTTTAAGCATAGGGCAGCAGCGCACAAATAGGATCGGGGGGGGGGGGGTAATAAGAAAATAAACCTAAAATAAGCACTCTAACTAAAATCAGTATTCTGCCATGCAAGTCAATGGTAGGCAGAAGACAACCTGGCCAGTGAGTAGTGGTTGCTAAGGGGGGGGAGGCTCAGTATGAGACATGTAACTATGCATTAGCAGGCAGTCCTATGCAAATGAGGGGAAGGATAGTGAATCCCAGTTTTGCCCAACATGTGAGGCAGGTCCCAACAGTGTAAGAGTATGAATAGCTGGGTGCAAGACTAGAAGGTAGGTGACATCATGGATGGGTGTGTCAGGCATACTGTAAGTGGATTGGAGCCCTGTGGCTTGGGTTTGCTCCTAGCTTAACACAGCTAAGCTAGGGGGCGTGTCTAAACCTGCCTAGCACTCTTTACAAAGTGTAAGCGGATGTGCCCACAGAGCACCGGGTTTTGCATGAAGAAAACAGAAGTTAAACCAGGAAATAGCAGCAGTGTGCACATGAGAGCACTCTGTGCGTGGCGTGCACATGGGCTTAAACAGGGAGGAAATGGGAAGGGAAAACAGCAGTAGGAAGTTAATCAAGGAGAACTAGCTTAGCTGGCAGGTGAAATATGTCAAAATCAGCCAGTTACACAGGCAGCAGACCAGCCCAGCCCAGCACACCCCTATAAACTATGCAAACACCTTTCCCCCTTGTTTTTTCCCAAAAACCCTGCACCACTGGTGTATACGAATGGGGACATTTTACAAAACGAAAGCAGGAGAAAAAATGTTAAGGACTGCTTTTGCTATCATAAACCGGCAAGTGAAAGAGGCTGAGGGTGGTGAGGATGTGAATGCTGATGACCAACCCACAGTGAGGAGGAGGAGGAGAAGGGTGTACAGACCCAGGGAAACCTACCAGGGGCTATATGAGCTGGAGATAGTGGAGCACTATAGGGTGGACAGGGACCTCCTACAGCATATCATTGAGCTATGCTGGACACACCTCAGACACAGAACCAACAGAGGGGAACCCATCACAGTGGAAACCAAGGTATGTGTAGGCTTAAGAATACTAGCCACAGGTACCTACCAAAGGCCAACTGGGGATATCATGGGGATCTCACAGGCATCAGCATCCAGGCTATGCCACCAGTTCCTGGATGCCATGTCAGCACATGACGGTGAGCACATATATTTCCTCAACACCCATGAGGTGTTGGCCAGCAATATGTGCCTCTTCCAACAAATAGCAGAATACCCAGAAGTAGTGGGTGCTATAGACTGCACGCACATACACATAAAAGCACCATCCCATGAGCAAGGCAGGGTCTACATAAACCGCAAGGGCTTCCCCTCCATCAACTGCCAGGTCATGTGCAATGCCCAGGGCATTATAATGAATGTGTGTGCTGGAAGCCCCGGGAGCTATCATGATTCCCACATCTGGCATCTGATGCAGCTGTACCAGAGATTCACCAGTGGGGATATCCCATATAGGCACCTAGTGGGGGATGCTGGTTATGCACTGGAGCCATGGCTGATGACACCCATCAGAAATGCACACACACCCGAACAGGAGCTCCATAATGAGGCACACGCACAAACAAGAATCATAATAGAGTGTGTGTTTGGGATCTCAAGTCACAGTTCCGGTGCCTGGACACATCCGGTGGAGCCTTGCAGTACTCTTCAGCTACATGTACCCAAATTTTCATGGTATGTGCCATGCTACACAACATGATCCAGTGGAAGCAGCTGCAGCAGGAACAGCACGGGGCAGGGCCACACAGCCCCCCATCATTGCCAAGGCCAGCACAGGCACAGAGTGAATCAGAGGAGGAACAACCTGAGCCTGCACCTGTAGGTAGAAGGAGGTGTGCACAGTATGCCTTGGCTTTGGCAAAGAGGCAATGCATAGTACACACATTGACACAGTAGGAACCCAGGGAATGGACACTGTCTCTGACTCGCACATACAATAAAAGGGATGCCAAAAATGACACTACCTGTGCTTTACCATGTATAGGGAGTGTACTATGTGCATCTGACATAGACAGCCATCCAGCACTGCCCTCAATACTGGCACAGCCGCAAGGTAAGTTACCCTTTCTTTCAATCACTGAATGCAGTGGTATGGTCTGCTAGTTGTATCAATGGTATGGATGTGAACGTGCAAGGAAGGAAATTGGGTGGCTGAATGGGATGGCAGCAGATAGTGGACAGCTATATGGGCAGCATGAAACCATAACAAATACCGGTGTCAACAAAGTAGGCAGTAACAGACAAGGTGAAGAACCCACTGCAGGACATGTGCTGGCCCAAATGTGTGTCCATAGGGCACACACATGTATGTCATGGAGGTTCACATACCCAACAACAGTCCCTCCCAGCCAGCAGGACAGGTGTAGATGTACACAAGGAAAGGCTGTGCTAAGGTCCTCAAGGTATGGCAATGGAGATCAACCCCCCTCCAGACCTACACAGAGTATAACAGGTTGGGAAGTGGGATGTCATTCATGAAGGGCAGGGAGTCTGAAATGGCAATGTAGGTCAATAAAACCTATAAACTGTACTACACTGATATGCCTGTAGTCTGCAGGATAGGTTAAAATACAGATTTAAAAGAAAGCCAACAGACTACCAGAAATACCAGTGCAGTCAAAGCAAATGTTCACAGTTGGCAGGTGCCCCCACCAAACCCTATGTAGAAATGTATTAGTATCCATGTGTTGGAGTAACAGTGAGCACAGAGTACCTGTGCTTGCAAAAGTAGAAGGATGGATTGCTTCATGTGTACAATATGCAGAGCTGTGAGTGTCAGGTTGATGTGTGGAGGCCAACAGGGTAACTGGAATATTAGGTAGGTATAGCAAAAATGTCTACAAGTGGCAGTTGTGTCCCCCCAACCCTACATAGTAGAGCAGTAGCATCTATGTGTGGGCATCACAGTAGCAGAGCACAAAGAACCTGAGCCGCCCCAGTTATAATGATGAAATGTTGCATGTGTACAATATGCAGAGATCTGAGTGTCAGGTTGTTGTGTGGAAGCCAACAGAGTACCTGACATATCAGGTGGTTGTAGGACATGTCCACAGTTGTGATGTGTGCCCCCACCAACCCTATGTAGAAATGTATTACCAGCCATGTGTGGGAGTAATAACAGTGAGCACTGAGTACCTGAGCTGGTCAAATCAGCAAGATGGATAATCGCATGCCTACAATAGGCAGAGCTCTGTGTGTTAGGTAGTTCTGAGTGGTATGCTGTGTGAAAGTGCTCAGCAAATAGCCATGGATGGTGTGTCCTGGCGTCTATAGGTCAGTACCATGTCCACACAACTGCAGTACCAAATAGACTGGTATCCCAGAAAGACATATTGCAGCAGTAGACCATATGATTTGTATAAATGTAATAGCTGTCACCATCTGGAAGATGGACATGACATGAGTGTGGGCCCAGATGTACACACAGTACACAGGTGGAAGTACCGTAGACAGAGACTATTTAAAATTTCACAGTGAAATGGAGACACCCAATGGTTCTTTTATGCTGGACTTCAAAGTAAATTTACAGGGTACCCACGCTTCAAAAACATATCATAGCATAGTATTCAAGCTTGAATTAGTTATCTTCAGAGACCATTCATGCTGCATTCACCAGTTGGCTCTTTACAGCAGAAATTTTCTGTTGCAAGGTATGACAACTGGTGAAAGGCAGAAACGAATTTGAATATGTTGGCTTCATGTGAATTCGGGCCTTAAATGGTACATCATTTTGGTATCTATATAGTTCTACATCCAAATAGGTTATGCTGTTGTGACCCAAACTATAAGTAAATTTCAGAAAGTTTGTAGACTCATTTAAGTAGGAAACAAACAATGGAATGCCTTCCAAGCAACCACTGAACATAATAAACAGATCATCCAGGAACCAGGTGTAATAATGAATACTGTTTCTATATGGGTTATTACTAAAAATATGGCAGAGTTCCCATTGCCATCACCAAATTAGTGAAACTCGCACTGCAAGGGGAACCCATGGCCACTCCCATTTTCTATAGAAAATAACTGCCATTAAACATGAAGAAGTTTTTGGTAAGTATTAAGTCCAACAACTCTTGCAGCAAATAAATTTCACTATCAGAAGCCATGCCGTTCAACACAAAACAAAATACAAACTTGGAAAAGAGTTTGAAACTATACTATTGAATAAAAAGTAAAAAGTGAAATGCTGGCACCTGCTTTAACCAGAATATTCAAATTTGTTTCTGCATTTCACCAGTTGTCATCCCTTGCAACAGAAAAGATCTGTTGTAAAGGGTCAACTGGTGAGGGCAGCATGAATGGTCTCAGAAGATAACAAATTCAAGCTTGAATGTCAGGTACTATCTCATTACAGCCGAGTAACGTCTCCAGGCATTTCTGCAGTTACCGCCTACTGCGCCTCTAGGCGTCAAATATTGCCTGTTCATATTTGCATTTAAATTCTAAAACCATGCTGCATACAAGGTGTCAGAATATTTTATCTTGAAGCATACATGATGGCAAACACAGTTGTATTGATATATGACCTCTGTCAATTAGTATTTGTTATAAATGTAAGGTGATAACTTCATTTTTTAAATGCTGAAGCCACACCCACTTGGAGTTAAAGGTACACACTCAAAAGAGCTCTACTGGAGGGAATGAGTTATATGATATGTTTTTGAAGTGTGGATACCCTGTAAATTTACTTGATGAGTTGACCTTTGAGGTCCAGCATAAAAGAACCATTGGAGAGTACAGGCCTATTTTAAAATCAGATTGGAAAAGGAGTGATGGATTGATACAAGGCACGACCCCTGAACTTGTCATTAGAGAAAGTTCACCTAGACTGACATTCATCACAACCTTTAATTTGGACGCCGCGATTGTAAGGCAAATACTTTACATAAATTGTGATTTTATTGAAATCAGGCAAGGATCTGACGTCCATCATTGAACTATTCCCCAAGATCACCTATAGAAGGGGTCTTAACCTCAAAAATTTATTAGAGAATACTTCCATCCCCTTTACTAGAACTACAGGTATGTACAAATGTGAAAGTTGTGCTTATTGTAAATTCATAGGAGTAGGTGGTACCTTTATTATTAGGGGGAGAAAATATACTATTAAGAATAGGTGCAACTGTCTATCCAAGGGGGTGGTGTACCTAGCAAGCTGTAGATTCTGTCCTTGTTTTACGTAGGAAAAACCGACTGTAAATTCAAGGACAGAATATATGAGAATGAGTATAGTATCAGGAAAGGTAAAATGGAAATGCTCTAGTGAAGCATGTATATGGACATCCAGATCACAGCTTCACTTTCAAGGTTATAGATCAAGTTCAATATAACCACAGAGGGGGTCCATTGGGTTTATTACTTGAACTTTGTGAACCAATGTGGCAAATTAAATTAAATGCCTATAATCCACCAGGCTTAAATGACATGAGTTCACTAGCTTCTATATTAAAATCAAAAAGTGTTCAGAGATAATTAAGTTATTTTATGCTATGTGTCACAACATTTGAATATATTTTAACAATTCAATAATATAGTATTTTAGATAGTTTGCTACATTAGATATTAGCTATGATGAATATTTAATTTATTTACACAAATATTTATCAATCACAATTTTTAGAACATATTTATTAGTGTATTTATGTAATTAGATCGGCTACTTCCCTCTATTGGATATTCATTGTGTTTATTGTGTTTATTAATAGGGTCAGTACAACTTTTAGAAGTACTCACTTTTACCATGTGATGTTAATTAATGTATATAACACTGTTAACTAACTTTTTTCATTGGTCATTCCTAAAAACATCAGTGAACTGACACACAGAGATAACATCATATTACTGACAATAGATGTAAGGGATCTACATAGAGTAATACCTATAGATATAGGAATAGAATGGGTGTCCAGTTTGATTCTCTCAAAAGGGGCCATGAAAGTGAAATTTATTTGTTGCAAGAGTTGTTGGACTTAATACTTACCAAAAACTTCTTCATGTTTAATGGCAGTTATTTTCTACAGAAAACGGGAGTGGCCATGGGTTCTCCTTGCGGTGCAAGTTTCGCTAATTTGGTGATGACACTGGGAACTCTGCCATATTTTTAGTAATACCCCATATAGAAACAGTATTCATTATTACACCTGGTTTCTGGACAATCTGTTTATTATGTTCAGTGGTTGCTTGGAAGACATTCCGTTGTTTGTTTCCTACTTAAATGAGTCTACAAACTTTCTGAAATTTACTTATAGTTTAGGTCACAACAGCATAACCTATTTGGATGTAGAACTATATAGATATCAAAATGATTTACCATTTAAGGCCCAAATTCGCAGGAAGCCACCATATTCAAATTAGTTTCTGCATTTCACCAATTGTCACCACTCGCAACAGAAAAGATCTGTTGTAAAGGGCCAAGTGGTGAGAGCAGCATGAATGGTCTCTGAAGATAACAAATTCAAACTTTGATGCCAGGTATTATATGATGTGTTTTTGAAGCATGGGTACCCTGTAAATTTACTTGATGAGTTGACCTTTGAGGTCCAGCATAAAACAACCATTGGAGAGTACAGGCCTATTTTAACATCCGATTGGAATAGGAGTGATGGATTGATAAAGGGCACCACCCCTGAACTTGTCATTAGAGAAAGTTCACCTAGACTGACATTCATCACAACCTTTAGTTTGGACGCCTCGATTATAAGGCAAATACTTTTAAAAAATTGGGATTTATTGAAATCAGACAAGGATCTGACGTCCATCATTGAACTATTCCCCAGGATCACCTATAAAAGGGGTCTTAACCTCAAAAATTTATTAGAGAATACTTCCATCCCCTTTACTAGAACTACATGTATGTACAGATGTGAAAGTTGTGCTTACTGTAAATTCATAGGAGTATGTGGTACCTTTATTATTAGGGGGAGAAAATATACTATTAAGAATAGGTTCAACTGTCTATCCAAGGGGGTGGGGTACCTAGCAAGCTGTAGATTCTGTCTTTGTTTTTACGTAGGAAAAAACAACCGTAAATTCAAGGGCAGAATTTATGAGCATGTGTATAGTATCAGGAAAGGTAAAATGGAAAATGCTCTAGCGAAACATGTATATGGACATCCAGATCACAGCTTCACTTTCAAGGTTATAGACCAAGTTCAATATAACCCCAGAGGGAGTCCTTTGGGTTTATTACTTGAACTTTGTGAACCAATGTGGCAAATTAAATTAAATGCCTATAATCCACCAGGCTTAAATGACATGCATTCACTAGCTTGTATATCAAAATTAAAAAGTGTTCAGAGATAATTAAGTTGTTTTATGCTATAAGTGTCACAACATTTTAACATATTTTAACAATTCAATAGCATAGTATTTTTACATAGTTTGCTATATTGGATATTAGCTATGATGAATATTTAATTTATTTACACAAATATTTATCAATCACAATTTTTAGAACATATTTATTAGTGTATTTATGTAATTAGATCAGCTACTTCCCTCTATTGGATATTCATTGTGTTTATTGTGTTTATTAATAGGGTAAGTACACATTTTAGAAGTACTCTCTATTACCATGTGATGTTAATTAATGTATATAACACTGTTAGCTAACTTTTTGCATTTGTCTGATCAAGTCTTACTTACTAGAGTAAGAAGTGCTCACCTTATTTTGGTTTATTTTGTTTATTTTAATACTTAAAAGTTTTGTGGTTAAAGCAGGTGCCAGCAGTTCACTTTTTACTTTTTATTCAATAGCATAGTTTCAAACTCTTTTCCAAGTTTGTCTTTTGTTTTGTGTTGAACTGCATGGCTTCTGACTCGTCCATTACACAGGGAATACCATTCCCTATGGCGAAAGAATGTTCTAACCGTGCACCTTTTGAAACTGATGCATCAAACAATGAAGGTAACCTTTGCAATAGTGTTTTTCCTGTTGAGGAAAGTGGCTCTAAGAATATGAATGTACAACAATTAGCTAATGGCATTTTGGCACTAACTAAGAAAGTGATTGACTTGTCTACAATGGTTAAGGGCCTTACGGGCATATTTCCACCCAATAAATCAGATGTTCGAGTTCCAGTTTTAATGGTTAATGCAACAGTGACATCGCACTTGGCTGAGGAGGTCCTGAATGGGAGACAGACAACGTGTGCAACTATGAAAGGCAGCAACGATGGAGGGAACATCGGCGCTAGTAACAACACCTCTGACCAGTTACAGCAACCAAGAACTAGGAGCGATACGCAGACTTTACAACTGCTAATTCAAACTACAGTTGGGAGTGGGTCGGTTCATCAGTGGGAGTTTTAGCATCAAATGAAACGTGAAACAGCTCAGATACAACCCAAATAGGTACAGTTTCCTCGTTTATTCTTTGTGACAAAGTTAAGTAGTATGATTAACTATTTAATTGAATAATGAAGTTAATTGAATTAATTGCTAGCACTTGAATCTGTATATAAGCCAAGATGTTTTAACATTTTGTTATAAGCTGATGAAGCATACTTGGAGTATGTGAAAACGCTCATTTTATTCCTGTTTTGTATAATAAAAGCTTTCTATTTTTATACATCGTGGTGGATTCCTTTGGTTTTACAAGATGTCTTTTTGCCTAATACAAGTGGATTCCTTTGGATGGTAACAGTCTGCTTCTTATTGATATTTCTGGTTGCTCTGGGATTTTGTTACCTTCACATGATGGAAAATTTGCCAGTTGAGCTGGACTACAATCCGATACCAGCGGAACACACTAATAAATGAAAGGAAGTTATCCGTCAACAAGACAACCCTTTGTTGAGTTTAGAACTACATCTACCAGCCACTATTGAAACAGGTACTGTGCCAGTTCATAAAGAGTTTTATTCCAATATAAGGGAATTGGAAAATGTTTTGTATAAACTGAATAGACTGATTTGGCAGAGACGGCATCTTGAAGCCTGCCTACATTTCAACGTTATCTCCCGAGGCATGCGTATACTTTGTATGCCTACTTATGGTGAAACGCATCCAACATTATTAAAGAAATGACAAGAACTAAATATTAGTTTCAGCAAACAGTATTAATTTGCTGATACAGTACTTTACTCCTATTGAAAATGAATTAACAGTGAAGGCAGATGATTTGCATAGAGACTTGTTGAAACGGTTTAAAGGGGAAATTTATCATAAAAAACTAGAAGGGATGTTTGTACAAGTCATTGCGTTTGGAGAAAGACTACAACAGTTAAAACATAAAAAAACTTCTGAGAGATTACAATGATTTTGTTTCAGGACAGATGTTTGTTTGGCCAAGGAGCAATGCCCAGTCATCAGAGCAATGACATACTTATGCAGAGGTGGCTCAGTGTTCTTCTGAAACAGATGTCAGCACTCTGCATACTAATAATGGCATTTCCACTTTAAATGGTTCATCACAGTTAGAATTAATGGACCCCTCCCATACTAACATAAAAACTAATGGAAATGTAACGCGCCCAGGAGCAACAGAGAATTTGGATACTCCACCCCCTAACCAGGAAGGTTTACAGCAACCCGGTTTTATGAATGGAGCGAGACCTAAAATGACCATGACCATGACACCACAAGGTTTTTTACCCCTACCAGTGCAGTATCGCCATCAGAACAGGATGAGATTGAACAGCAGAGGGAGAAGGAAGAGGAAGTTCTCGGAGGAAGCTGCAGAAGAAAGGAGAAGACAGCGCAATTAAATGAACTTGTTTTTAACTTATCTAGTCATTTTCTCACTGAAAGTGAACGTAGTTTGTTAAATAAGGGACTTTCATTCATTCCTTCTCAGGGTAGCAAGCTAGCAGAGTTGTTAACAGACCTGAGGGTGTTTGCAAGAACATTAACCTTGAAAATGATGTTTAAAGATGCTTCGTCAGGATATGATGTTAATAATGATGAATGTTTTAAGAAAAAAAGTGTTTTTGCACCAGAAATCCTGCCAAATGATAGCTGCTTTGCACAAATGTGTGAGAATGATTTTTATAAATATTTTACAGATGTAGTAAGAGGCAAAAAATGTGGAAAAATCTTTTACAATCTCAATAACGATGAACATCAAGCGTTACTGGATTTAACTAAAGATTTGTCACTAACTATAAGACCTGCCGAAAAGGGGGGAGGGGTTGTCTTGTTAGATACCACCTTCTATCAAGAATTAATGTTGAAAATGTTAAGTGATGTTGAAAAATATGAGAGAATAGATAATAAAAAATTAAAAAAGGTTATAAGTATAGTTCAAGAAACACTTTATGATTTACTTATGTGTGGACAAATAATCAAACAATTATATGATTATTTCTTGATAGATATACCTACTATTCCCAATATAAAAGGACTTCCAAAAAATGCATAAAGCAGAACATCCCCCACCCATGCGACCGATAGTGGCAGGAGAGAAATGGGTTACTGAACATATTTCCAACTACTTGGAATCCAAACTAGGACCCATTGTGAGACGGATACCTACTATTCTGAGGGATACTTACTCACTATTGAATGATATTGAACATTTAGTAAAAGGAATAGACATGCCATCTACCCTGGTATTAGCATCGTTAGATGTTAAAAATTTGTTTACAACCATACCTAATGACTATGGAGTAGAGGCAGTAAGAGAGATATTACTTGAAGATAAATCCCTACATAAGGTTACACAATTATTAATATGCACTTTATTGGATCTAGTCCTAGATAATAATGTATTTTTATTCAAAGATAATCTTTATATACAAACATGGGGTGTAGCAATGGGCACCCCATGTGCGAATTCATATGCAAACCTTGTAATGTACTATTGGGAATCTAAACACTTGTTTAATAGTGAATATATGAAGGACATCATATTATACAGATGTTTTGTTGATGATGTTCTTATTTTGAGGAAGGGAGAGCAGTCTGCATTAGAGGATTTAATTATCTATCTGGAAACAACCACAGATTTTCTAAGGTTTACTTTAGATCATTCACTGACAAAAATTGACTTCCTAGATATCTCTATCTTGAAGGTTGGTGAAAACTCTCTTACCACAAAATTGTTTAGAAAACCTTGTTGGAAAAATGCCATCTTACAATATAATAGCATGCATCCTCGATTTATTTTTCCTAACATAGAAAAAAATCAGAAAAATAGGATCACTAGGTTATGTGCCGAGACATCTGAAAGAAATAAACAGCTTAATACTTTAAATAAATTATTCACTGATAGAGGCTATCCATCTAGCCTTGTTGAAAGCCCCAATGACAGATATTATTCTGACTATAGTGCTAGATGGGCATTTAATAAGGGTCTACAACGCTTGTCTAATAGTAAAAAGAATATGATACCCTTTACTACCAGATATACTAATGATAACTGCAATATTGTAGAGATCATAAAGAAAAACTGGGATATCCTTACAATAGACACTGATTTGAGAGAATTAATAGGTTCAACACCACACTTCAGGTATAGAAATAGTAAGAACCTGAAGAGGTGGTTGTGTATTGATAAGAAGGTCAATAGGTCTCTGAATAACAGAGATACTAGGGTTTTGATGGGAACATGGCCATGTAAGAAATGTAATATGTGTAAGTTAATTACAACAGAGAAAGAATTTACAGTACCTACTTTAAACTATACACATAGATTTACTCTATATGCTACGTGTAATACCATCAACTTGATTTACCTGGCTACTTGTACTAAATGCCAAGCATATTATGTAGGGTTAACCTCCAGGAGATTGAGAGACCGTATATACAACCATGTATATGAAATTAGAAAAATGACTCTAACCAATGCTCTAGCTAAGCAGATTAATATATATCATGATCATAGCTTTACTTTTAGGGTCTTTCAAATAATTAAATCAACTATGAGAGGTGGAGATAATATGAATTTTTTAGAGAAAATTGAGTTAGAATGGATTTTCAGGTTGCGGGCACATATAGAACCTGGACTCAACACTGTTATTAGTATTAAACCCATATTAGAAGCACGTAGATAACAATGAATCATAGAGAAATAATGAACATATTTAAATAATATTAATTCATTACATGATATGACTTTAATTGATATAACATCAATGTTAATGGATTAATTATTGATTCTATTAGTCATTAGGTATAGTTTATTATGTATTTTATAATTTTGATTAATTTATACATCAATATTTTAATTATTATAACATTATTTGATATAGTATATTCTTGTATATATTGTTTATGCATACATCATACACACTTCATATATAATATAATATATATTTTATAATTTATTTATAGTGAATAGTGAATTATTTTTTGTTCATCAAGATACAGTCTAAGAGATGTTGTTTTATAGAATCAATTATATATATTTATTTATTCATTGTTCTGCTATATGGTGTTTATTTTATTCTGCTTAACACAATATAATATATATTTTTCTCACCATAACATTTCTTAGGTAGCAATTGGAATTTCGTTTGGTGTAGTATGCCTTTAGAGATTATTTCCATAAGAATCTGTTATCTTTTATAGCGTATGAGACTGCTTTTATAACAAAAGTTAGAATTAAGTCTCTGTATTTTTTAAAGTAAAGTAGTATGATTAACTATTTAATTGAATAATGAAGTTAATTGAATTAATTGCTAGCACTTGAATCTGTATATAAGCCAAGATGTTTCAACATTTTGTTATAACCTGATGAAGCATACTTGGAGTATGTGAAAGCGCTCATTTTATTCCTGTTTCGTATAATAAAAGCTTTCTATTTTTATACATCGTGGTGGATTCCTTTGGTTTTACAAGATATCTTTTTGCCTAATGCAAGTGGAATCCTTTGGATGGTAACAGTCTGCTTCTTATTGATATTCCCCAGGATCACCTATAGAAGGGGTCTTAACCTCAAAAATTCATTAGAGAATACTTCCATCCCCTTTACTAGAACTACAGGTATGTACAGATGTGAAAGTTGTGCTTACTGTAAATTCATAGGAGTAGGTGGTACCTTTATTATTAGGGGAAGAAAATATACTATTAAGAATAGGTTCAACTGCCTATCCAAGCGGGTGGGGTACATAGCAAGCTGTAGATTCTGTCCTTGTTTTTAAGTAGGAAAAACCAACAGTAAATTCAAGGGCAGAATATATGAGCATGTGTATAGTATCAGGAAAGGTAAAATGGAAAATGCTCTAGCGAAGCATGTATATGGACATCCAGATCACAGCTTCACTTTCACGGCTATAGACCAAGTTCAATATAACCCCACAGGGGGTACATTGGGTTTATTACTTGAACTTTGTGAACCAATGTGGCAAATTAAATTAAATGCCTATAATCCACCAGGCTTAAATGACATGCATTCACTAGCTTGTATATTAAAATTAAAAAGTGTTCAGAGATAATTAAGTTGTTTTATGCTATAAGTGTCACAACATTTTAACATATTTTAACAATTCAATAGCATAGCATTTTTACATAGTTTGCTATATTGGATATTAGCTATGATGAATATTTAATTTATTTACACAAATATTTATCAATCACAATTTTTAGAACATATTTATTAGTGTATTTATGTAATTAGATCAGCTACTTCCCTCTGTTGGATATTCATTGTGTTTATTGTGTTTATTGATAAGGTCAGTACACATTTTAGAAGTACTCATTATTAACATGTGATGTTAATTAATGTATATAACACTGTTAGCTAACTTTTTGCATTTGTCTGATCAAGTCTTACTTACTAGAGTAAGAAGTGCTCACCTTATTTTGGTTTATTTTGTTTATTTTAAGACTTAAAAGTTTTGTGGTTAAAGCAGGTGCCAGCAGTTCACTTTTTACTTTTTATTCAATAGCATAGTTTCAAACTCTTTTCAAAGTTTGTATTTTGTTTTGTGTTGAACTGCATGGCTTCTGACTCTTCCACTACACAGGGAATACCATTCCCTATGGCGAACGAATGTTCTAACCGTGCACCTTTTGACACTGATGCATCAAACAATGAAGGTAACCTTTGCAATAGTGTTTTTCCTGTTGAGGAAAGTGGCTCTAAGAATATGAATGTACAACAATTAGCTAATGGCATTTTGGCACTAACTAAGAAAGTGAATGACTTGTCTACAAAGGTTAAGGGCCTTACGGGCATATTTCCACCCAATAAACCAGATGTTCGAGTTCCAGTTTTAATGGTTAATGCAACAGTGACATCGCACTTGGCTGAGGAGGTCCTGAATGGGAGACAGACAACTTGTGCAACTATGAAAGGCAGCAACGATGGAGGGAACATCGGCGCTAGTAACAACACCTCTGACCAGTTACAGCAACCAAGAACTAGGAGCGATACGCAGACTTTACAACTGCTAATTCAAACTACAGTTGGGAGTGGGTCGGTTCATCAGTGGGAGTTTTAGCATCAAATGAAACGTGAAACAGCTCAGATACAAGCCAAATAGGTACAGTTTCCTCTTTTATTCTTTGCGACAAAGTTAAGTAGTATGATTAACTATTTAATTGAATAATGAAGTTAATTGAATTAATTGCTAGCACTTGAATCTGTATATAAGCCAAGATGTTTTAACATTTTGTTATAAGCTGATGAAGCATACTTGGAGTATGTGAAAACGCTCATTTTATTCCTGTTTTGTATAATAAAAGCTTTCTATTTTTATACATCGTGGTGGATTCCTATTGGTTTTACAAGATGTCTTTTTGCCTAATACAAGTGGATTCCTTTGGATGGTAACAGTCTGCTTCTTATTGATATTTCTGGTTGCTCTGGGATTTTGTTACCTTCACATGATGGAAAATTTGCCAGTTGAGCTGGACTACAATCCGATACCAGCGGAACACACTAATAAATGGAAGGAAGTTATCCGTCAACAAGACAACCCTTTGTTGAGTTTAGAACTACATCTACCAGCCACTATTGAAACAGGTACTGTGCCAGTTCATAAAGAGTTTTATTCCAATATAAGGGAATTGGAAAATGTTTTGTATAAACTGAATAGACTGATTTGGCAGAGACGGCATCTTGAAGCCTGCCTACATTTCAACGTTATCTCCAGAGGCATGCGTATACTTTGTATGCCTACTTATGGTGAAACGCATCCAACATTATTAAAGAAATGGCAAGAACTAAATATTAGTTTCAGCAAACAGTATTAATTTGCTGATACAGTACTTTACTCCTATTGAAAATGAATTAACAGTGAAGGCAGATGATTTGCATAGAGACTTGTTGAAACGGTTTAAAGGGGAAATTTATCATAAAAAACTAGAAGGGATGTTTGTACAAGTCATTGCGTTTGGAGAAAGACTACAACAGTTAAAACATAAAAAAACTTCTGAGAGATTACGATTTTGTTTCAGGACAGATCTTTGTTTGGCCAAGGAGCAATGCCCAGTCATCGGAGCAATGACATACTTATGCAGAGGTGGCTCAGTGTTCTTCTGAAACAGATGTCAGCACTCTGCATACTAATAATGGCATTTCCACTTTAAATGGTTCATCACAGTTAAAATTGATGGACCCCTCCCATACTAACATAACAACTAATGGAAATGTAACGCGCCCAGGAGCAACAGAGAATTTGGATACTCCACCCCCTAACCAGGAAGGTTTACAGCAACCCGGTTTTATGAATGGAGCGAGACCTAAAATGACCATGACCATGACACCACAAGGTTTTTTACCCCTACCAGTGCAGTATCGCCATCAGAACAGGATGAGATTGAACAGCAGAGGGAGAAGGAAGAGGAAGTTCTTGGAGGAAGCTGCAGAAGAAAGAAGAAGACAACGCAATTAAATGAACTTGTTTTTAACTTATCTAGTCATTTTCTCACTGAAAGTGAACGTAGTTTGTTAAATAAGGGACTTTCATTCATTCCTTCTCAGGGTAGCAAGCTAGCAGAGTTGTTAACAGACCTGCGGGTGTTTGCAAGAACATTAACCTTGAAAATGATGTTTAAAGATGCTTCATCAGGATATGATGTTAATAATGATGAATGTTTTAAGAAAAAAAGTGTTTTTGCACCAGAAATCCTGCCAAATGATAGCTGCTTTGCACAAATGTGTGAGAATGATTTTTATAAATATTTTACAGATGTAGTAAGAGGCAAAAAATGTGGAAAAATCTTTTACAATCTCAATAACGATGAACATCAAGCGTTACTGGATTTAACTAAAGATTTGTCATTAACTATAAGACCTGCCGACAAGGGGGGAGGGGTTGTCTTGTTAGATACCACCTTCTATCAAGAATTAATGTTGAAAATGTTAAGTGATGTTGAAAAATATGAGAGAATAGATAATAAAAAACTAAAAAAGGTTATAAGTATAGTTCAAGAAACACTTTATGATTTACTTATGTGTAGACAAATAATCAAACAATTATATGATTATTTCTTGATAGATATACCTACTATTCCCAATATAAAAGGACTTCCAAAAAATGCATAAAGCAGAACATCCCCCACCCATGCGACCGATAGTGGCAGGAGAGAAATGGGTTACTGAACATATTTCCAACTACTTGGAATCCAAACTAGGACCCATTGTGAGACAGATACCTACTATTCTGAGGGATACTTACTCACTATTGAATGATATTGAACATTTAGTAAAAGGAATAGACATGCCATCTACCCTGGTATTAGCATCGTTAGATGTTAAAAATTTGTTTACAACCATACCTAATGACTATGGAGTAGAGGCAGTAAGAGAGATATTACTTGAAGATAAATCCCTACATAAGGTTACACAATTATTAATATGCACTTTATTGGATCTAGTCCTAGATAATAATGTATTTTTATTCAAAGATAATCTTTATATACAAACATGGGGTGTAGCAATGGGCACCCCATGTGCGAATTCATATGCAAACCTTGTAATGTACTATTGGGAATCTAAACACTTGTTTAATAGTAAATATATGAAGGACATCATATTATACAGATGTTTTGTTGATGATGTTCTTATTTTGTGGAAGGGAGAGCAGTCTGCATTAGAGGATTTAATTATCTATCTGGAAACAACCACAGATTTTCTAAGGTTTACTTTAGATCATTCACTGACAAAAATTGACTTCCTAGATATCTCTATCTTGAAGGTTGGTGAAAACTCTCTCACCACAAAATTGTTTAAAAAACCTTGTTGGAAAAATGCCATCTTACAATATAATAGCATGCATCCTCGATTTATTTTTCCTAACATAGAAAAAAATCAGAAAAATAGGATCACTAGGTTATGTGCCGAGACATCTGAAAGAAATAAACAGCTTAATACTTTAAATAAATTATTCACTGATAGAGGCTATCCATCTAGCCTTGTTGAAAGCCCCAATGACAGATATTATTCTGACTATAGTGCTAGATGGGCATTTAATAAGGGTCTACAATGCTTGTCTAATAGTAAAAAGAATATGATACCCTTTACTACCAGATATACTAATGATAACTGCAATATTGTAGAGATCATAAAGAAAAACTGGGATATCCTTACAATAGACACTGATTTGAGAGAATTAATAGGTTCAACACCACACTTCAGGTATAGAAATAGTAAGAACCTGAAGAGGTGGTTGTGTATTGATAAGAAGGTCAACAGGTATCTGAATAACAGAGATACTAGGGTTTTGATGGGAACATGGCCATGTAAGAAATGTAATATGTGTAAGTTAATTACAACAGAGAAAGAATTTACAGTACCTACTTTAAACTATACACATAGATTTACTCTATATGCTACGTGTAATACCATCAACTTGATTTACCTGGCTACTTGTACTAAATGCCAAGCATATTATGTAGGGTTAACCTCCAGGAGATTGAGAGACCGTATATACAACCATGTATATGAAATCAGAAAAATGACTCTAACCAATGCTCTAGCTAAGCACATTAATATATATCATGATCATAGCTTTAATTTTAGGGTCTTACAAATAATAAACCAACTATGAGAGGTGGAGATAATATGAATTTTTTAGAGAAAATTGAGTTAGAATGGATTTTCAGGTTGCGGGCACATATAGAACCTGGACTCAACACTGTTATTAGTATTAAACCCACATTAGAAGCACGTAGATAACAATGAATCATAGAGAAATAATGAACATATTTAAATAATATTAATTCATTACATGATATGACTTTAATTGATATAACATCAATGTTAATGGATTAATTATTGATTCTATTAGTCATTAGTTATAGTTTATTATGTATTTTATAATTTTGATTAATTTATACATCAATATTTTAATTATTATAACATAATTTGATATTGTATATTCTTGTATATATTGTTTATGCATACATCATACACACTTCATATATAATATAATATATATTTTATAATTTATTTATAGTGAATAGTGAATTATTTTTTGTTCATCAAGATACAGTCTAAGAGATGTTTTATAGAATCAATTATATATATTTATTTATTCATTGTTCTGCTATATGGTGTTTATTTTATTCTGCTTAACACAATATAATATATATTTTTCTCACCATGACATTTCTTAGGTAGCAATTGGAATTTTGTTTGGTGTAGTATGCCTTTAGAGATTATTTCCATAAGAATCTGTTATCTTTTATAGCGTATGAGACTGCTTTTATAACAAAAGTTAGAATTAATGCTCTGTATTTTTAAAGTAAAGTAGTATGATTAACTATTTAATTGAATAATGAAGTTAATTGAATTAATTGCTAGCACTTGAATCTGTATATAAGCCAAGATGTTTCAACATTTTGTTATAACCTGATGAAGCATACTTGGAGTATGTGAAAGCGCTCATTTTATTCCTGTTTCGTATAATAAAAGCTTTCTATTTTTATACATCGTGGTGGATTCCTTTGGTTTTACAAGATATCTTTTTGCCTAATGCAAGTGGAATCCTTTGGATGGTAACAGTCTGCTTCTTATTGATATTCCCCAGGATCACCTATAGAAGGGGTCTTAACCTCAAAAATTCATTAGAGAATACTTCCATCCCCTTTACTAGAACTACAGGTATGTACAGATGTGAAAGTTGTGCTTACTGTAAATTCATAGGAGTAGGTGGTACCTTTATTATTAGGGGAAGAAAATATACTATTAAGAATAGGTTCAACTGCCTATCCAAGCGGGTGGGGTACATAGCAGTTGTAGATTCTGTCCTTGTTTTAAGTAGGAAAACCAACAGTAAATTCAAGGGCAGAATATATGAGCATGTGTATAGTATCAGGAAAGGTAAATGGAAAATGCTCTAGCGAAGCATGTATATGGACATCCAGATCACAGCTTCACTTTCACGGCTATAGACCAAGTTCAATATAACCCCACAGGGGTACATTGGGTTTATTACTTGAACTTTGTGAACCAATGTGGCAAATTAAATTAAATGCCTATAATCCACCAGGCTTAAATGACATGCATTCACTAGCTTGTATATTAAAATTAAAAAGTGTTCAGAGATAATTAAGTTGTTTTATGCTATAAGTGTCACAACATTTTAACATATTTTAACAATTCAATAGCATAGCATTTTTACATAGTTTGCTATATTGGATATTAGCTATGATGAATATTTAATTTATTTACACAAATATTTATCAATCACAATTTTTAGAACATATTTATTAGTGTATTTATGTAATTAGATCAGCTACTTCCCTCTGTTGGATATTCATTGTGTTTATTGTGTTTATTGATAAGGTCAGTACACATTTTAGAAGTACTCATTATTAACATGTGATGTTAATTAATGTATATAACACTGTTAGCTAACTTTTTGCATTTGTCTGATCAAGTCTTTCTTACTAGAGTAAGAAGTGCTCACCTTATTTTGGTTTATTTTGTTTATTTTAAGACTTAAAAGTTTTGTGGTTAAAGCAGGTGCCAGCAGTTCACTTTTTACTTTTTATTCAATAGCATAGTTTCAAACTCTTTTCCAAGTTTGTATTTTGTTTTGTGTTGAACTGCATGGCTTCTGACTCTTCCACTACACAGGGAATACCATTCCCTATGGCGAACGAATGTTCTAACCGTGCACCTTTTGACACTGATGCATCAAACAATGAAGGTAACCTTTGCAATAGTGTTTTTCCTGTTGAGGGAAGTGGCTCTAAGAATATGAATGTACAACAATTAGCTAATGGCATTTTGGCACTAACTAAGAAAGTGAATGACTTGTCTACAATGGTTAAGGGCCTTACGGGCATATTTCCACCCAATAAACCAGATGTTCGAGTTCCAGTTTTAATGGTTAATGCAACAGTGACATCGCACTTGGCTGAGGAGGTCCTGAATGGGAGACAGACAACTTGTGCAACTATGAAAGGCAGCAACGATGGAGGGAACATCGGCGCTAGTAACAACACCTCTGACCAGTTACAGCAACCAAGAACTAGGAGCGATACGCAGACTTTACAACTGCTAATTCAAACTACAGTTGGGAGTGGGTCGGTTCATCAGTGGGAGTTTTAGCATCAAATGAAACGTGAAACAGCTCAGATACAACCCAAATAGGTACAGTTTCCTCTTTTATTCTTTACATAAAGTTAAGTAGTATGATTAACTATTTAATTGAATAATGAAGTTAATTGAATTAATTGCTAGCACTTGAATCTGTATATAAGCCAAGATGTTTTAACATTTTGTTATAAGCTGATGAAGCATACTTGGAGTATGTGAAAACGCCATTTTATTCCTGTTTTTATAATAAAAGCTTTCTATTTTATACATCGTGGTGGATTCCTTTGGTTTTACAAGATGTCTTTTTGCCTAATACAAGTGGATTCCTTTGGATGGTAACAGTCTGCTTCTTATTGATATTTCTGGTTGCTCTGGGATTTTGTTACCTTCACATGATGGAAAATTTGCCAGTTGAGCTGGACTACAATCCGATACCAGCGGAACACACTAATAAATGGAAGGAAGTTATCCGTCAACAAGACAACCCTTTGTTGAGTTTAGAACTACATCTACCAGCCACTATTGAAACAGGTACTGTGCCAGTTCATAAAGAGTTTTATTCCAATATAAGGGAATTGGAAAATGTTTTGTATAAACTGAATAGACTGATTTGGCAGAGACGGCATCTTGAAGCCTGCCTACATTTCAACGTTATCTCCAGAGGCATGCGTATACTTTGTATGCCTACTTATGGTGAAACGCATCCAACATTATTAAAGAAATGGCAAGAACTAAATATTAGTTTCAGCAAACAGTATTAATTTGCTGATACAGTACTTTACTCCTATTGAAAATGAATTAACAGTGAAGGCAGATGATTTGCATAGAGACTTGTTGAAACGGTTTAAAGGGGAAATTTATCATAAAAAACTAGAAGGGATGTTTGTACAAGTCATTGCGTTTGGAGAAAGACTACAACAGTTAAAACATAAAAAAACTTCTGAGAGATTACGATTTTGTTTCAGGACAGATCTTTGTTTGGCCAAGGAGCAATGCCCAGTCATCAGAGCAATGACATACTTATGCAGAGGTGGCTCAGTGTTCTTCTGAAACAGATGTCAGCACTCTGCATACTAATAATGGCATTTCCACTTTAAATGGTTCATCACAGTTAGAATTGATGGACCCCTCCCATACTAACATAACAACTAATGGAAATGTAACGCGCCCAGGAGCAACAGAGAATTTGGATACTCCACCCCCTAACCAGGAAGGTTTACAGCAACCCGGTTTTATGAATGGAGCGAGACCTAAAATGACCATGACCATGACACCACAAGGTTTTTTACCCCTACCAGTGCAGTATCGCCATCAGAACAGGATGAGATTGAACAGCAGAGGGAGAAGGAAGAGGAAGTTCTTGGAGGAAGCTGCAGAAGAAAGAAGAAGACAACGCAATTAAATGAACTTGTTTTTAACTTATCTAGTCATTTTCTCACTGAAAGTGAACGTAGTTTGTTAAATAAGGGACTTTCATTCATTCCTTCTCAGGGTAGCAAGCTAGCAGAGTTGTTAACAGACCTGCGGGTGTTTGCAAGAACATTAACCTTGAAAATGATGTTTAAAGATGCTTCATCAGGATATGATGTTAATAATGATGAATGTTTTAAGAAAAAAAGTGTTTTTGCACCAGAAATCCTGCCAAATGATAGCTGCTTTGCACAAATGTGTGAGAATGATTTTTATAAATATTTTACAGATGTAGTAAGAGGCAAAAAATGTGGAAAAATCTTTTACAATCTCAATAACGATGAACATCAAGCTGCTACTACTGGATTTAACTAAAGATTTGTCACTAACTATAAGACCTGCCGACAAGGGGGGAGGGGTTGTCTTGTTAGATACCACCTTCTATCAAGAATTAATGTTGAAAATGTTAAGTGATGTTGAAAAATATGAGAGAATAGATAATAAAAAACTAAAAAAGGTTATAAGTATAGTTCAAGAAACACTTTATGATTTACTTATGTGTAGACAAATAATCAAACAATTATATGATTATTTCTTGATAGATATACCTACTATTCCCAATATAAAAGGACTTCCAAAAAATGCATAAAGCAGAACATCCCCCACCCATGCGACCGATAGTGGCAGGAGAGAAATGGGTTACTGAACATATTTCCAACTACTTGGAATCCAAACTAGGACCCATTGTGATACAGATACCTACTATTCTGAGGGATACTTACTCACTATTGAATGATATTGAACATTTAGTAAAAGGAATAGACATGCCATCTACCCTGGTATTAGCATCGTTAGATGTTAAAAATTTGTTTACAACCATACCTAATGACTATGGAGTAGAGGCAGTAAGAGAGATATTACTTGAAGATAAATCCCTACATAAGGTTACACAATTATTAATATGCACTTTATTGGATCTAGTCCTAGATAATAATGTATTTTTATTCAAAGATAATCTTTATATACAAACATGGGGTGTAGCAATGGGCACCCCATGTGCTAATTCATATGCAAACCTTGTAATGTACTATTGGGAATCTAAACACTTGTTTAATAGTAAATATATGAAGGACATCATATTATACAGATGTTTTGTTGATGATGTTCTTATTTTGTGGAAGGGAGAGCAGTCTGCATTAGAGGATTTAATTATCTATCTGGAAACAACCACAGATTTTCTAAGGTTTACTTTAGATCATTCACTGACAAAAATTGACTTCCTAGATATCTCTATCTTGAAGGTTGGTGAAAACTCTCTCACCACAAAATTGTTTAAAAAACCTTGTTGGAAAAATGCCATCTTACAATATAATAGCATGCATCCTCGATTTATTTTTCCTAACATAGAAAAAAATCAGAAAAATAGGATCACTAGGTTATGTGCCGAGACATCTGAAAGAAATAAACAGCTTAATACTTTAAATAAATTATTCACTGATAGAGGCTATCCATCTAGCCTTGTTGAAAGCCCCAATGACAGATATTATTCTGACTATAGTGCTAGATGGGCATTTAATAAGGGTCTACAATGCTTGTCTAATAGTAAAAAGAATATGATACCCTTTACTACCAGATATACTAATGATAACTGCAATATTGTAGAGATCATAAAGAAAACTGGGATATCCTTACAATAGACACTGATTTGAGAGAATTAATAGGTTCAACACCACACTTCAGGTATAGAAATAGTAAGAACCTGAAGAGGTGGTTGTGTATTGATAAGAAGGTCAACAGGTATCTGAATAACAGAGATACTAGGGTTTTGATGGGAACATGGCCATGTAAGAAATGTAATATGTGTAAGTTAATTACAACAGAGAAAGAATTTACAGTACCTACTTTAAACTATACACATAGATTTACTCTATATGCTACGTGTAATACCATCAACTTGATTTACCTGGCTACTTGTACTAAATGCCAAGCATATTATGTAGGGTTAACCTCCAGGAGATTGAGAGACCGTATATACAACCATGTATATGAAATCAGAAAAATGACTCTAACCAATGCTCTAGCTAAGCACATTAATATATATCATGATCATAGCTTTAATTTTAGGGTCTTACAAATAATAAAACCAACTATGAGAGGTGGAGATAATATGAATTTTTTAGAGAAAATTGAGTTAGAATGGATTTTCAGGTTGCGGGCACATATAGAACCTGGACTCAACACTGTTATTAGTATTAAACCCACATTAGAAGCACGTAGATAACAATGAATCATAGAGAAATAATGAACATATTTAAATAATATTAATTCATTACATGATATGACTTTAATTGATATAACATCAATGTTAATGGATTAATTATTGATTCTATTAGTCATTAGTTATAGTTTATTATGTATTTTATAATTCTGATTAATTTATACATCAATATTTTAATTATTATAACATAATTTGATATTGTATATTCTTGTATATATTGTTTATGCATACATCATACACACTTCATATATAATATAATATATATTTTATAATTTATTTATAGTGAATAGTGAATTATTTTTTGTTCATCAAGATACAGTCTAAGAGATGTTGTTTTATAGAATCAATTATATATATTTATTTATTCATTGTTCTGCTATATGGTGTTTATTTTATTCTGCTTAACACAATATAATATATATTTTTCTCACCATGACATTTCTTAGGTAGCAATTGGAATTTCGTTTGGTGTAGTATGCCTTTAGAGATTATTTCCATAAGAATCTGTTATCTTTTATAGCGTATGAGACTGCTTTTATAACAAAAGTTAGAATTAATGCTCTGTATTTTTAAAGAAAAGTAGTATGATTAACTATTTAATTGAATAATGAAGTTAATTGAATTAATTGCTAGCACTTGAATCTGTATATAAGCCAAGATGTTTCAACATTTTGTTATAACCTGATGAAGCATACTTGGAGTATGTGAAAGCGCTCGTTTTATTCCTGTTTCGTATAATAAAAGCTTTCTATTTTTATACATCGTGGTGGATTCCTTTGGTTTTACAAGATATCTTTTTGCCTAATACAAGTGGAATCCTTTGGATGGTAACAGTCTGCTTCTTATTGATATTCCCCAGGATCACCTATAGAAGGGGTCTTAACCTCAAAAATTCATTAGGGAATACTTCCATCCCCTTTACTAGAACTACAGGTATGTACAGATGTGAAAGTTGTGCTTACTGTAAATTCATAGGAGTAGGTGGTACCTTTATTATTAGGGGGAGAAAATATACTATTAAGAATAGGTTCAACTGCCTATCCAAGCGGGTGGGGTACATAGCAAGCTGTAGATTCTGTCCTTGTTTTTAAGTAGGAAAAAACGACAGTAAATTCAAGGGCAGAATATATGAGCATGTGTATAGTATCAGGAAAGGTAAAATGGAAAATGCTCTAGCGAAGCATGTATATGGACATCCAGATCACAGCTTCACTTTCACGGCTATAGACCAAGTTCAATATAACCCCAGAGGGGGTCCATTGGGTTTATTACTTGAACTTTGTGAACCAATGTGGCAAATTAAATTAAATGCCTATAATCCACCAGGCTTAAATGACATGCATTCACTAGCTTGTATATTAAAATTAAAATGTGTTCAGAGATAATTAAGTTGTTTTATGCTATAAGTGTCACAACATTTTAACATATTTTAACAATTCAATAGTATAGTATTTTTAGATAGTTTGCTATATTGGATATTAGCTATGATGAATATTTAATTTATTTACACAAATATTTATCAATCACAATTTTTAGAACATATTTATTAGTGTATTTATGTAATTAGATCAGCTACTTCCCTCTGTTGGATATTCATTGTGTTTATTGTGTTTATTGATAAGGTCAGTACACATTTTAGAAGTACTCATTATTACCATGTGATGTTAATTAATGTATATAACACTGTTAGCTAACTTTTTGCATTTGTCTGATCAAGTCTTACTTACTGGAGTAAGATGAAAGTGCTCACCTTATTTTGGTTTATTTTGTTTATTTTAAGACTTAAAAGTTTTGTGGTTAAAGCAGGTGCCAGCAGTTCACTTTTTACTTTTTATTCAATAGCATAGTTTCAAACTCTTTTCCAAGTTTGTCTTTTGTTTTGATGTTGAACTGCATGGCTTCTGACTCTTCCACTACACAGGGAATATCATTTCCTATGGTGAACGAATGTTCTAACTGTGCACCTTTTGACATTGATGCACCAAACAACGAAGGTAACCTTTGCAACAGTGTTTTTCATGTCGAGGGAAGTGGCTCTAAGAATATGGATGTACAACAATTAGTTAATGGCATTTTGGTACTAACTAAGAAAGTGAATGACTTGTCTACAATGGTTAATGGCCTTACGGGCATATTTCCACCCAAGGAACCAGATGTTCGAGTTCCAGTTTTAATGGGGAATACAACAGTGACATCGCACTTGGCTGAGGAGGTCCTGAATGGGAGACAGACAACTTGTGCAACTATGGAATGCAACAACGATGGAGGGAGCATCGGATCTAATAACAACACCTCTGACCAGTTACAGCAACTGAGAACTAGGAGCGATATGCGGACTTTACAACTGCTAATTCAGACTACAGTTGGGAGTGGGTCGGGTTCATCAGTGGGAGTTTTAGCGTCAAATGGAACTCGAAACAGCTCAAATACAACCCAAATAGGTACAGTTTCCTCTTACATTCTTTGCCACAATGACAATATATTGAACCCAATATGTATTGATGTGAAGAATTGGCTTGCCCAACCTGTTTGTTTAAATGAAAGCCAGGGTAGCAATTACATTAATTCGACAAACCAACAGAATGCACGTGCATTCAGTATTGTGGAGAATTTAAGTTCCTTGATACAAAATCCTTTAAAGCCAAAAAGCTATAATTGGAAGTGGCCTATTTCAAGGAATGTTTAGTATGCAGCAGGTACCTAAGGGCTTAAGGTTTTGGCACTTTCCTACAGGCTTGGTGTGTAATTCACCATTCCACCAAGAGCTGTTAGCCTTGTTTGACAGGCAAGGTTTAGAACTATTGGAAGTATTTATTATACATTATTCTACAATTATTGAAGGTTTAAATGATGAAATATGTTTGTTGAATAATAATATAATGAAAGACAATGCCTTTGCTCTTTACAAATCTGAATATGAACGCATTTTCTCTAGCATTAATGGCCAGATAGAGAAGATGAAAATTATAAAGAATAAAAAGCTAGTCAGAGATAATAATGACTACACTAAGGGGTCAGCTTATCCTAAGCCTCCTCCGACACAGGAATGGCTCAATCCTGCTACCCAGTTGATTTATAATAACCAAATTGAATGTGATTTTGGTCCAAATGAGGAGGGCATAAAAGAGCTTGATTACAGTACCTCAGAACGTACTTATGCCGAAGCAGTCTTTAATTACAATAATACAAATGTAAACAGGGATAATTCCAGCTGGAATGGTCATCTGAGGAACAATGGTAGGAGGTATAATAATAATAACAATCATCCAACTGGTGAACCATCATTCAGTGATTTACACCAACCTAGTACTAGTGGTGGTAATCAAAATTTTCACAGGAGGGGCCGCCAGCTGACGAATTCAGTGAACAATTTCAACTCTTACACATCGAAGAGACAGCCTTTGAAGCGAACAATTCAGGGGTAGCTGATTCTCCAGCTAGAGGTGGACTTGCTGAAGTTACAGGTCCTGGCAGATCCCCTACTTTTCACCCCACTGCTGACAAACTCAAAATAACTTGTAATTGCACACAGGACTTTAAAATTTTTAACTATTTGAATGTGGAGGTGGACATTGCTTTGGCTGATCTACTGGCAAAGGGTCAAACCTTTATGCCAGATATAAGAGATAATATGGCCAGAACTATAATTGATTTAAGGTTATCTGCTCGTAGGATCGATTTAGAATTTTTATTTAAAGAGCAACCTAGAACAAAAAATGAATGTTAAGTACTTAGCACATTTAATCCACCTTTACCACCAGGGTTGCAAGTTTTTGAAATGATATGTGAGTTGGATTTAAGGGATAGTTTGGAGAATAACAGAAGTAGACTACCAAACAACAAAAATAACAAAAACAACTTCACAAGGGATGATAAGGAGAGACTAACTACATTGAATTTTCAGAACGTAAGGGTTGTTAAACCAGATAAGGGTGGGGGCTTAGTATTTTTTGACAAAGAGGATTATATAACACGTATGGTGAGGTTACTCGATTCAGAACATTATAGCATGGCTTCTCTTAATGAAATGAACCAGGCAGATCAAAAAATCAAGGTGTTCTTGAATGATCTTTTTATAGAGTCACGTATCTCTATAGAATTATATAACTACATGTCATGCACTAACTCCGATAATTTTCGGGATACTGAAAATTCATAAGGATTTGTTGGATCCACCACTCCGGGCTATAGCTGATGGTAGAAACTCCATAACCTTCCCCTTAGCGAAATTTATGTATACAAAACTCAAGAAACATGTGGAACAGATAGAATACATCTGTAAGGATTCACAGTCATTCCTAAAAAACATCAGTGAATTGACACATGGAGACATCATATTACTGACAATAGATGTAAAGGCTCTATATAGAGTAATACCTATAGATATAGGAATAGAATGGGTGTCCAGTTTGATTCTCTCAAAAGGGGCCACTGAAAGTGAAATTTATTTGTTGCAAGAGTTGTTGGACTTAATACTTACCAAAAACTTCTTCATGTTTAATGGCAGTTATTTTCTACAGAAAACGGGAGTGGCCATGGGTTCCCCTTGTGGTGCGGGTTTTGCTAATTTGGTGATGGTGCAATGGGAACTTTGCCATATTTTTAGTAATAACCCATATAGGAACTGTATTCATTATTATACCAGTTTCTGGATGATGTGTTTATTATGTTCAGTGGTTGCTTGGAAGGCATTCCATTGTTTGTTTCCTACTTAAATGAGTCTACAAACTTTCTGAAATTTACTCATAGTTTGGGTCAAAACAGCATAACCTATTTGGATGTAAAACTAAATAGATACCAAAATGATGTACCATTTAAGGCCCAAATTCACAGGAAACCAACATATTCAAATTTGTTAATGCATTTCACCAGTTTTCACCTCATGAACAGAAAAGATCTGTTGTAAAGGGCCAACTTGATGAGTTGACCTTTGAGGTCCAGCATAAAAGAATCATTGGAGAGTACAGGCCTATTTTAACATCAGATTGGAATAGAAGTGATGGATTGATACAAGGCACCACCCCTGAACTTGTCATTAGAGAAAGTTCACCTAGACTGACATTCATTACAACCTTTAGTTTGGACGCCTCGATTATAAGGCAAATGTGTCTTTCGGCTTTTCCCGGTTAGAGATCGCCACAGTGGAACTCCGGTCCGCTAATGATTGGCAGTAGACTTTTACATGCTGGCTTGCCGGGCCTAATGCACAACCTTCATCAAAGGAATACCTATTCACGCATGGCGCCACACAGAAGACGCTCTAAGAATCGAACGGGCAACGTCTAACTGTGAGGTGACAATGCTACCGCAGCACCACCACCACAGTGCTTCCGATTATAAGGCAAATACTTTACAAAAATTGGGATTTATTGAAATCAGATAAGGATCTGATGTCCATTATTGAACCATTCCCCAGGATCACCTATAGAAGGGGTCTTAACTTCAAAAAAATTATTAGAGAATACTTCCATCCCCTTTACTAGAACTACAGGTGAATGTGAAAGTTGTGCTTACTGTAAATTCATAGGAGTAGATGGTACCTTTATTATTAGGGGAGAAAATATACTATTAAGAATAGGTTCAACTGTCTATCCAAGGGTGTGGTATACGTAGCAAGCTGTAGATTCTGTCCTTGTTTTTACATAGGAAAAGACGACCATAAATTCAAGGACAGAATATATGAGCATGTATATAGTATCAGGAAAGGTAAAATGGAAAATGCTCTAGCGAAGCATTATATGAACATCCAGATCACAGCTTCATTTTCAAGGTTATAGATCAAGTTCAATATAGCCTCAGAGGGGGGCCATTGGGTTTATTACTTGAACTTTGTGAACTCATGTGGCAAATTAAATTAAATGCCTATAATCTACCAGGCTTAAATGATTTGAGTTCACTAGCTTGTATATTAAAATTAAAAAGTGTTCAGAGATAATTAAGTTTTTTTATGCTATAAGTGTTACAACATTTTAATATATTTTAACAATTCAGTAGTATAGTATTTTTAGATAGTTTGCTATATTGGATATTAGCTATGATGAATATTTAATTTAGCTACACAAATATTTATCAATCACAATTTTTAGAACATATTTAATAGTGTATTTATGTAATTAGATGGGCTACTTCCCTCTATTGGATATTCATTGTGTTTATTAATAGGGTCAGTACACCTTCTAGAAGTGCTCACTATTACCATGTGATGTTAATTTATATAACACTGTTAACTAACTTTTTTCATTTGTCTACTGTTGTACTGCTTGAAGGCTTTGGCCTGGACAGCAACATATGTACACCTTTCCAGAATACTGTATACCTTTATCTGTTAGACAGTTGCATTACTCTGTCTAAATGTATTTCAGAGTCTACACAGCTATATGACATGGCATACAGGACTATAGTAGTACACACATAAAGCTTCCCCATGTATGCAAACCTGTGTGTGGTGTTATATTCTGTGACTTGTCTGTTGGTATATGTTGCAGGCAACAGGTGTCACTTGTATGCTTGGCTCATACAGTGTCCATGTGGTATGCTGGTGAATGTAGCCATAGTGGCTGTACCATATTTTGTGCACCCTCTACATATGTGTCTCCCTGTACATATGTCTGTGTGTGCATGTGTAATTACATATATATCTATATATAGGTATATACATATATATATATATATATATATATATATATATATATATATATATATATATATATATATATATATATATATATATATATATATATAGATATATATATGTATCTGCATATATGTGTATGTGTATATGAATCTTAGAAATGTTGACTGGGTCCACATTGTACATCCTCTATGGTAGCTACACTGTACTGCATGATATGAGATGGCAGTTGAGACTAAAGGTGAGACTAAAGGCTAATATTTCCCCTGGTTTGAATGAATATATTAGCATTAAAGCTATCTTGGTTGATAAAGCAGGAAAAGTATAATAATAAAAAAACTTTATCCCTGTCCATAATTATTAAATGTAATATATACATACAAATATATATACAATATTTTTTTACAGAAAGCAATTTTATTAAGTTTTTTAATAATTTATTGTTTATATTTTATTTGTTCATGTATAAAAAACTCTTTAAAGTCAACATAGAAGTTTTTAATATTTTATTAACATTGTTACTGCACATATTAGTGTGATAGATTAATTAATTAATTTTGTTCAGATGTTTATTAAAAAAAATGTCAACTTCATTGATTGATTGAGACAATTAAGGGTAGTATAAATATAGGAGTGGTACCATTATAATTTTGTCTGACGAAGTCTTTACTGGTAGACAAAAGCGCTTACTATCTGTTGTTGGAATAAAGAATTTTTTATCTTCCTTGGTGACTTGAAACCACTATTTTTCGTATACAGTTGATTCAGGATTACTAGTGTGTTATGTTACCAGTACTAGTCTGATAGCATACAGGTAGGATGGAGTACTGTTAACATCCTGTGCCCATGTTGTGTCAGGTCCTGGGTTTGGGATTTGTGTTCCTTTGTCAGTGTAGGGAGCAATGCTTTTGAGGCCATTCACAGGCACTACAACCTCCATTGCCCTACTTTGGAAAGTCTGCTGACATCATCAACTGCAAAATACACCTTTGGGGAGAAAATATCCCAGTAATCTTTGTGGCGAGTGCTATAACTGCGTAATGCTGTCGTGTGATACACTAGTTGGGTAGGGATTCTATTCCCAGACATTGTAAGTGTGAATGTTTGTGTGTGTTCCTTTGTCAGAGTGGGGAGCAATGTTTTTGAAGCTATTCACAGGCTCTACAACCTCCATTGCCCTACTTATCAAGTCTGCTGACATCATCAGCTGTGAAATACACCTTTGAGGAATAAATATCCCAGTAATCTCTGTGGCACATGCTGTAACTGCGTAATGCTGTAGTGTGATAAACTAGTTAGTTAGGACTTCTAATCCCAGCCATTGCAACTGTGTGTGTGTGTGTGTGTGTGTGTGTGTGTGTGTGTGTGTGTGTGTGTGTGTGTGTGTGTGTGTGTGTGTGTGTTTGTATTTGTAACTCATAACCTGTGTGGAGGTGGCTGTAACTGTGTAACACATGGACCCATTGAGGAGCCAGTTTTGTGATTTTCCTGCATAGTGACCATATTATATGTCACAATGTCCACATTACAAGGATGACAGATGTCAATCAGCAGAGATGCTGGGGTGCCAATCCACACCCCTACATGTGATACAAGGCCTGGTAAACAAAGTAATCAACTCTAGTATTACACAGAGTACACTATGAACCTGTGTCTCATACAAAAACACACTTGCCTAGACAACTTCTGCTATGTCGGTTGTACCCTGCATACTTTTCACAGATAGCAAGCATGGTGTGATTGCATTGGGCTACAGAGGGCATGGCACCCTGTCCATCAGTACAATAGGCATATAACTGAAGACAGTGCACCTTCACTATGATCCCCAATGGATGCCCACAACAACTGTGGTGCCAGCAATTGTGATCCACAAAAGACTGTCCATGATCACGCCCTGCCACAAGAGGTCAGGAGTGGCACATGTGATGATAACAATCTGTGTACATAACATGGGCCAGACCCCCCAGGTATGATTCCACATGTCACTGTGCATGCATGTGGAAGGGGTGCACATCCCAGATACCATCCATGTCATGGAGTAAGGAACCCATACATGACAAGCAATGCACAGCATTGCCCACATACAATAGTTACCCAGGTGACAGGATGGTGAATACAATACCCAGCTGTGTGGAGAAACCAGACACTAAACCCCTGAGCCACAATGCAGACCATTGTCATGTCAACTGATGGCAAGGTATACCCATCACCTAGCCCTGTATATCCATCTGGCACAGTCGACCACTACAAGACCATGAAGCAATGCACCCATGCATGTCAGTACTAGCACCCTGCATCTGTGTGTGTGTGTTGTATGTTGCTTATGACCACATTCACACTCACTACAATCCCCATTGGCATACTGAAGCATGCTGTCTGATGTCAGACACCTCCACTTACCCTTTGCCCATATAACCCCTGTGGTTAATGTGATACCTGCACAGTACTATGTTGTTGCAATCTAACTAGTGATGAGTTGTATTCTTGCCCTGCCAAGTGTGTCAATGTGTGTGCATCCCTGTCAGAGTGTGGCTGTGTTGATGCTGACACCTGTTCATGTGGACAGGCTCATGTACTAGACCTTCCATGTAGCTACCATATCACTGTTGTAGAAGTCACTCACCATCACATATACATTTGGGGGACTACTCAACATATAACGTATGTGGAACATCCAGTATATTTGACATGTGATAGCAGTACATAGTCAGTTAAGGGTTTGATACACTGGACTGGTAGGTGTATGACACAAAAGTTTTACCCTCCCTGACTTATCTTTGCTTCTGTCTGCCTCTCTCACTCCCTCTCTGGTGAATGTGGAAACTTACACCTGATTTGCTAAGGCAGCAGTATGTGTATTGTCAGTGATGCTCATGATCAGCTGATGGCCTCTGCATGAATTGCAGCCCTCCTCTAGCTGACTGCATGTGGAACAGATGTTGTAACATTCCCATAGCCAATTGCATGGAAACACACTCCAATATCTAGGAAGATCATGTTGGTGTTGGGCCTTTGCATTCACTGTGAGCAGGATCTACATCTGTTGTTTGGCAAACAGCATCTCAGATGTATTGGGGACTTACCTCTGAGAACATACACTGTGATAACAGGCCAACACACAAGAGGGGGATGTGCCTGCCTTGACTACAGACTGTAAATGCTGCTATACTGCAGTTGGGGTAATGTTGGTTTAACAGGATGTGTGTGTAGATATGGCTATCCTACATGTTTTAATGCTTGTCATGTCAGTGCTATGTTTATGAGGAATCCCCATCTATAGGGTCATTTGCAGACTGGGCAGTGTGTGGTGCTTTGTGTTCCTTGTGTTACCAACAGAGCACCTATCTGTCAACTGCACAAAGTAGTGTGAGGATTGCAGTCAGTAGATGGTGACAGCCAGGAGAGTTACTGACTTCATATCCCTCATAGGACATATGTTGCAACAAACCCTTTTACAACAGTACAGGTATGAGGTTATCACAGCAACATGTCAATATTGCCCTGTGTTTGTGCCTCCAGCTACAACTCTTTCAACCTTTGTACATATGTCATGCAGTAGGGGGTGCATATGTTCTGTACACCATATTCATTGACAGCATATATGATAACAAGCCAGTGAGATATCACACTGCTACACATGTTATGTATAGTAGGGGTTATATTTGAGGACATAGCCTTGGCATTCTGTGGTTGTGTGTGCAGTACTAAGGTATGTGTAATTCTAGTAATTGTCGACAGTGTGTGTATAGTGAAAATGTACCTTGGCCTGTGTAGAGACAGTGGTAAATGTTATTGTCCTTGGTCCTGTTCTAGCTGATGTTACATGCTGCTCCTGTCTATGTCACCGTATCAGATTACATGTTTGTAGGGGCATACACACACATGTCCCATACCACAGACAAGCATTGGACCACACTGTGTATTGGTGCAAGATATGTAGGGTTGGTGTGTGAGTGGCACATATGAGGATGGTGTTGATCAGATAGTCCATATACTGTAATATTACATTAGCTTATCATATGTGGCTATGGCTGTGTTCACATCCATTGTGGTTATGCACTTTCACACAGGTGTCTGTTACTCTGTGATGTGAAATGCCTGTAGAGCCTGCTATCTATGCAGGCACATGTGTATTCCCATATAGGAGATATAGGCCAGTGTTGAGTCAGTCTGCCTGTAGCCTGCACTGTGCTTTGTTACATGCCTAGCAGCTTACTGTACTTACCCAGTGAGATGTCATGTCCAGATACTTGCCAGATGTACTGCTGCCGGGCCAGCATAACAGTCATGTATGTCAGACAAAGCAGTGAGATGCTGTGCTGATGACTGTCATGAACTAGTGGGTAGTATGTAGCCATGGCAGCTCTGTACCAGCGGTTATTATGTGTCAGGACAGACAAGGGTGTATGAATGCATAACCCATGGGGGCAAATGTATACCAGTATTTACATGATATACCCATCTACATGGCTGTTAACATCCACATTGTCAGGCTTGGTCCACATGACTTGCATGAAGGGGTTCTGTGTATACCCCTGGACTTACCAGAGTGTGTCAGACTGTCCAAATATATTGGCCATATCTCAGCTATAGTCCACAGGGGAATTACTGTGCTAGCAGTGGTTCTGTACTATGATGTCCTTAGGATGTATGTTAGTAGCCAATGGTGCACATGTTAACAGCAGATGTGGCCTCCCACACGCACCATTTCTGTCAAGACAATCCGTATTACAGTCACAATAGTCTACACATATACCTGCAATTCATACCTGACATCCCCTTGCACTGTGAGATTGGGACTATTGGGGCTGAAGTACAGCTCCACTCCATGTTCAGGACATAGGGTGAACATATATGTATATATAATTATACATATATCCATATAGATATATACACATATACATATCTTGCTTAGGGTATGACAACAGTTTTACACATATGTGCCTGTGTTCCAGCCTCTGTCCTTCACCTACATACCAGGCTTTGCACATATGACATGCTGTCAGGGGTGTGTTATGTAGTGGGCTGTGTGCATGTCATGCTGTCATTCCTGCCATCACTCCACTACTGTTGTGTCCCCCACGCATACTGGGGTGTTGGGGCCCTATATGTGCGGGCTTTGCCTGCACAATACATGTGTGCCCTAATGCACTCCATAGGCCAGTGTATGTAACAGTGGTATGCGGCCCAGTATTATTCAGTCTAGGGGGAGTGCACCATAACTAACCTAGGCTGTTACAACATGTGTGAGTATCAGGGGTAAGCTGCTTTAAGTTATCTGGATGTACATTACCATACAATCCACCTTGGGTAAATGCAGGCCTACAGGCTGCTGCCATACAGAATGTTCTGTTTGCCATTGTGATTGTAATGGTGTCAGTTATCCCTTATGTAACAGATACATCCCATTGTGTCAAATGGGGTCTTTACCCCCTAGGGATTGTGTACAGATAGAGGCTGCAGAACTATACATCTGCATTACATACTGTTGATTGTTTGTTATGCTGTAGCCCAGTCTGTCTTTACTATTGTACTACTTGAAGGCCTCGGCCTGGACAGCAACATATGTCAAGCTTTCCAGACTACTGTATTAGTATAACTGTTTCACAGTTGCATTACTCTGTTAATATGGATGTCAGTGTCTAAACAGCTATATGACATGGCATATAGAACTGTCATAGTACACAAATAAAGCTTTCCCAATTATGCACACCTGTGTGTGGTGTTATATCCTTTGATATTTCTGTGGGTATATGTTGCAGGTAATGAATGTAATTTGTATGGGTGGCTCATACAGTCTCCAGTTGGTAAGGTGGTAACTGTAGGAATATTGGCTGCTCTATATTGTGTGCACGTACTACATATGTGTCTTACATATCTCTGTGTGTATGTGTAGTTCCATATATATCTACATATATATGTATAGATATATATGTATAACTGTACCTCCATATATGTGTATATGTATCCAAGGGATGGCCATGTCATGTCTGGTCCTGGTTATGGGATCTGCAACAGCTGATAGTGTATTGCAGGGGGACATGTTTGGCTGTGGGGGTATACCTATTGTTATTTCTCCATGTCCATATATACCTATATATTTTTTTCTTGTCTGAATTTTTCCTATTTACTGTCTATGTGTCTCTCAGTTGTACTAAATAGCCTCTGGGGATTACACCTGTCATATACAGGCATTCCCACACATTCAATTTATGGTGCATGGTGTGGGTAACAGTGCTTACTACTACAGTACTATTACATGATTACAAATTTACATTACCATATGATACCAGAATATACACATGCAGTCCAGCAGTTAGACCTGGTTTGTCAGGATATTGCACTTTTGCTGCCATGCAAACATTATGATACTCTTCCTGCCATATTCTTTAGTATATGCAGTACTTGCCTTGAACAGTACAGGTTTTATACTAGCATATAATTTACTGCTACTTTTATTTTTATTTCCTATGACAGTAAAAGCGTGAGTATTACTGACCTGCCTCGCTTCGCAACTGTGCCAGGCAGCAGATGTGGGCGTCCTGGTTCACGGCCCACTCCGTTGCAGCTGTGGGGGACATAAGAAGAATATTTAGCCATACCTTTCCACGATATACCTGAGCTGGCAATTATTAAATAGGTAGTGGACTGATACACATGGCTGGGACATCCCCTGATGGTCTAGCCTCTTGGAGCCACTCCTCCAAGAGGTCACCCTTCCACCGCTTCAGGTCTGCATAGTAGTGCCTGACCTGCTCACCAGTTTGGGGTATGCCAGTGGCACTGGTGAGGTCAGGGGCAAGATGGTCCCAGGCCTCCACCTTATATTGGGAGCCCTGGTACTGGCCCTGCAGCAGTCTCTGTGCATGGTCTTTAACTAGGACTCCAGACATGAACTTGTGCTCCTGGATGAACCAGCGCTGCACCCAGAAGTGCACTCCTTCTCCCCTTACTGCCATAGTGCCTGCAAGGGGAAGCTACAATGAGTTATGAGCTGTATTCCCTCCTCTTGGGTTTAAGTAGAGCTGATTATCCACACTTTTCCATGATTGGCCAGTTTTGAAAAGGCTAACCTATGGGCAAACCTGCTTACCTAGGGTTGGCATTATTTAAAGGGATATACCACTGGGCACACAGAGTTAGCTGATGTACACATTGCTCACACCTCCTAAGCTGGCCTATGCAATGCTTGGTGTTGCCTAAAGTAGACATTCATTATAATGCCTTTTTGGCATTGTTTTATTATTCATTACACCTTATATGTATGCCTTGTATCCTTGATTGATGTGTACATACACTCTGTGGGGTCCTTGTGTTTTAGTGGGGACTTCGACACTCTATTACAAGCACACCTCACTTCTGGGCTTACTACTGTACTCCAGTTTACATATTTATGTTATGTAGCAGGTTATACATCACACTGTACATATATTCCTTTCATATGTTCATTTTGATTTTCCTATGGTAAGGATTTGTTTGTTAAAACTTCAATCTTATGTACTGCTATGATGTCTTAGTAGTTAACTACTATGCCCGTAGTATGCAGGGTCAAGGGTTTGAGCCTTGCAGAGGCTGTTCATTTTATTACTGAACAGAACATGGGCCTTTGGATACAGGGTGATTAAGGCACTTTAAAGTAGATGTAAGCGAGTTTGCGCAGGTTTGTGCGATGGTAAGAATTGCTAACTTCCGGTTACAGTATCTTACACTCAGTAAACTTCTACATTGCTTAATCTGTGTAGGCAGTGCTTACCCCTGTGCAAACGTACTTAAACACACTTACTAGTGCTTACATATGCTTATTACTGCTTATCTGTGCTTAAACCTGCTTAATACTGTCTTATTCATTATGACTCTTCACATGTGCATTTCCTACAGTACTCCAGTTCATAAATATATGTTATTTAGTGGGTTTTGCAACAAAATATTGGTTATACCATGCTTTGCCATGTAAAATAGACTGTGCTACAGTGGGACTCAAACCGGGAATGCCTGCTCATTAGGCAAATGCTCTGCCCACTACACTATTGTTGTGCTGCTTCATTTGCATATATCTTCTTTGTTATCCTCTTCTGCCTTTTAAGCTGCTTTAACCGTGGTTACACGATGGGCACACCCACGCACCTATGGTTAGCTGTACTCAGAATTAAAAAAAAATAATACAAGGGTTTCTTCATTTTTTTATATGTACTGTTGCTGTTGTACACATGGGGGACTGTTGTTGGGGATATGTGGACACCTATGAGCAGTTTCCCTCATTTATTACCACTTTATGCTGTTCTACATTGTAAAGCTGTGTTTATTCTGAAAGCTCTGCTTTGAATTTTTATGAATGCGGCCATGATCCATAATGCTCTGATAATGTCAACTTTCTAATAACAAGGTTTGCAGAGCAGTGAACAAAAAGCTTTAGGCAGGATAACAAAAGACGATGAGTCCTCGGCTTGGACACACAGAGTTTAAGAAGGTTCTGAAGAAGTCTGGTTTCAGATGAAAGCGCTTAACGTACTGTTACATTTGTGTTTGGAATAAACTCTGTGTGCCCAACCCGAGGACTCATCGTCTTTTGTTATCCTGCCTAAAGCTTTTTGTTCACTGTTTTAAGTAGTTGCCAGCTGTTGGAGAGTAAAGGTTTGCAGAGCAGTAACTGTTTGTTTAAGAATTATATGTGCTGATTGTTAGCTTGGCCTGTAAAGCAATCGGACAGTCCCCTGGATTCACTAATCTTCCGTGCAGGACTAGCTAAGTCCTGCACGGAAGCGCCCATGTAGAAAGAGGATGGGAGCGAGCGATGCATATTAATAAGGTGCACTGCATGAGCTCCTAAGCTTACACAGATCATGTACAAATGCATGGGGTATGTCTGAGAGCAGATAGAATGAAGCAGCACAGCAATAGTGTAGTGGGCAGAGCAGTCGCCTAACGAGCAGGCATTCCCGGTTCGAGTCCCACTGCAGCACACTCTATTTTACATAGCAAAGCATGGTATAACCAATATTTTTGTTGCAAACCACATGGTTGGGAACCATCCGACCTTCAGTTACAGAAACTGTAGTAACCTCAAACAGATATTATGTATAGATAAGTATAATCTTGTTAATAATGACATGACACCAACTGAAAGAGGAACATTTCCCTGTGGGAGATGTCATATGTGTCCCCATATTTCTAAGAAACATACCTTTGAACACCCCCATGGTTTGTACGTGTTTCATCCAAACCATTTCTATAATTGTAACAGCACAAATTTGGTATACCTGGCCACATGTGAATGTTGCCCTGCGTTCTACGTGGGCCTCACAAAAAGGAGACTCAGGGACAGACTATATAACCATCTCTATGACATTAGGAAGAGAAATGACCAAAATGCACTTGCAAAACACATCATTGAACATGATTCTCATTATTTCACATTCAAAGTGCTACAAGTGATGAGAGATAATGTCAGAGGAGGAGATGTTATTAACAACTTAGCATGCATGGAGTTAAAGTGGATACTTTTACTGAAAGCACAAACTGACCCTGGGATAAATCAGTTTTTATCCATAAAACCCATTTTGAATAGTAGACCCTTATAATGGGATAACTGAGCTTGAGTCTACCCCATTTCAGAAATAGTCTGTAAATGACCCTCCATGTTACATATTATAATGTTCATCATTATTATGTTTATATTGATGCAGTTTATACTGCTAAGTTCATTTATTTCTCTGGAGAGGCTGTTTCAGTGACAGCAGATATATTTTTATATATATATTTTTTTACCTATATGTGTACAGTCTTTCATTGGTTTCCCTGTTTTTTGACTTTTTGAAACTTTTTTTTTCCCCTTTTTTTATTTTGAGTTTTGATTTGTAATAGCTGAAATGCTCCTCATAATATATTTTATTTGGCTTTATGCCCACAGGATGTATGCTTCTTAAGATCCTTCAAAAAATTTTTGGATCATTTTAAGAGAGGCTTTAATTATGTGTTGTGAAATAATAGACAAGGAACATGATACACTAAGAGAGTTGGCACAGAGTCCCCATAACGGAGACGCTACTTTGGATAAGAGCATCTTATTACCCACTAATGTGCCAAAACTTGATGTGATGCCACTAAGAGATTTTTTGTCCTATTTTTTGTCTTATTTCTTTCCCCTTCCCACCTTTTTTCAGAACAATATGCATGGCATTAGGTATGGGAACTCCTTAATAATTATTATTATATTTATGTTTATGTTCATTTGGCAGAGGCTTTGAAGTAAAATCGTTAAACGCTAGGGACGATGCTTTTAAGCTCATGTTTACGTATATGTTCATTTTACAACAAACTGAGTAGTTTACATTTTTGCAGTCTGGACATTTAGTTTAGATAATAGTCTTCACGATGATTTCAATATTGTTCCTACTATGTACAAATGATTTAGCAAGATGTTCCATCATGTTACATTATGCTGTTCATATTGTCTAAGCATCATTCTTGTACTATTCTCGTGAATGGCTTGCTGTTTGTTGTGCCATCGAGAGTAGACTCCCGCTGGCTGTTATTTGATATGTAAACCAGATATGTAGGTTCTGCAACCTTTTACGCCAGGGATGAGAAGGAAGTTTGACCATAATTTAATTTAATTTAATAATTTAGTAATGTTGTTAAAAATGGTTAAAAATGGTTAAATTAGTATGTGTTTATACATCACTTGCTATACATCGTGTGAATAACGATTGTCAGACAAACTGTTTTATGCTTTCTTTAATACATGGTTGCAGATGGTTTAGCTTTTATAAAAGCAAAAAGCAAAAAACATTTTGCGTATTAGGAGTTTTAGAGTTTAAACTCTTGCAAGTGCTTTTAATTGTAACCTTGGATACCACATTAATTGATTTATTGCTTTTTTGAGTTAACAATCCCGCCAAAATGATTTTATTGTATATAAATAAGCGTCAACTGTATTTGAAACTTGATTATCTGAGGAAGCATAGCTTTGCTATGCGAAAGCGCTTATTCATTGTTTTTTATCATATTAAATATTTTATATTACTGCTTCAAACGGAGGTTCTTTTTTCGTGGTGACTCCTTCTGGTTCCTGATTTTGATAATGTCAACTTTCTAATAACAAGGTTTGCAGAGCAGTGAACAAAAAGCTTTAGGCAGGATAACAAAAGACGATGAGTCCTCGGCTTGGACACACAGAGTTTAAGAAGGTTCTGAAGAAGTCTGGTTTCAGATGAAAGCGCTTAACGTACTGTTACATTTGTGTTTGGAATAAACTCTGTGTGTCCAAGCCGAGGACTCATCGTCTTTTGTTATCCTGCCTAAAGCTTTTTGTTCACTGTTTTAAGTAGTTGCCAGCTGTTGGAGAGTAAAGGTTTGCAGAGCAGTAACTGTTTGTTTAAGAATTATATGTGCTGATTGTTAGCTTGGCCTGTAAAGCAATCGGACAGTCCCCTGGATTCACTAATCTTCCGTGCAGGACTAGCTAAGTCCTGCACGGAAGCGCCCATGTAGAAAGAGGATGGGAGCGAGCGATGCATATTAATAAGGTGCACTGCATGAGCTCCTAAGCTTACACAGATTATGTACAAAAGCATGGGGTATGTCTGAGAGCAGATAGAATGAAGCAGCACAGCAATAGTGTAGTGGGCAGAGCAGTCGCCTAACGAGCAGGCATTCCCGGTTCGAGTCCCACTGCAGCACACTCTATTTTACATAGCAAAGCATGGTATAACCAATATTTTTGTTGCAAACCACAAAATAACATATATTTTATGAACTGAACTACTGCAGGAAATGCACATGTGAAGAGTCAGTGTCATAATGAATAAGGCAGTAGTAAGCAGGTTTAAGCACAGATAAGCAGTAGTAAGCATATGTAAGCACTAGAAAGCATGTTTAAGTGTGTTTGCATGGGGTAAGCACTGCCTACACAGATTAAGCAATGTAGAAGCGTACTTAGTGTAAGACACTGTAACCGGAAGTTAGCAGTGCTTACCTTTGCGCAAACCTGTGCAAACCCGCTTACAACTTATTTAAAGTGTCTTAATCACTCTGTATTCAATGGCCTGTGTTCTGCCCAGCAAAAAAATAAACAGCCTCTGCTACGGTCAAACCCAGGACCCTGCGTACCATAGCCAAAGTGATTGACCACTAAGCCATGTCAGATATACATAACTCTGATGTATTCAAAACATATCAACTAGCCCAGTTATTCAACAGTACAGAGAATGTATTCCAACATGTAGATGTATGTGTGTGAGTAAATATATTAATGTCTAAACAGATACAACATATTGATATATGTAGATATATATATATATATAATATATATATATATATATATATATATACATATATAAATATATATATGAAGATATATATATGCAAATGCTTACATCTATAGATATATATGTCTACATCTACATGTCTAAATATATACAGCAGGTTATATATATATGTCAGCAGATATATATATATATATATATATATATATATATATATATATATATATATATATATATATATATGTATAGGTATATATAGACATACATCTGTAGATAACAATGGGGAAATAACAACATATATGTACACATGCAACATTAATGGGCTTGAGAGGCCCCAAACATTATACGTCTTGTACAAATAGGTATACCCCCCACAGCAAAACATGTCCCCCCTGCAATACACTACCGAGTGTTGCAGATCCCATAACCAGGAACAGACACAACATTGTCATCCCTAGGATACATATACACAGACACATATATGCAGGTACAGTTATACATATACATATATATATATATATATATATATATATATATATATATATATATGTATATATATACACATATATATGTAGCTACACATATACACACACAGAGATATGTACAGTAAGATGCATAGGTAGTACGTGCACACAATATGGAACAGCCAGTATTCCTACAATTACCACCCTACCAACTGGAGACTGTATGAGCCACCCATACAAATGACATTCATTGCCTGCAACATATACCCACAGAGATATCAAAGGATATAACACCACACACACAGGTGTGCATAATTGGGAAAGCTTTGTTTGTGTACTATGACAGTTCTATATGCCATGTCATATAGCTGTTTAGACACTGACATCCATATGAACAGAGTAATGCAACTGTGCTGTCCAGGCTGTAGCTTTCAAGTAGTACAATAGTAAAGACAGATTGGGCCACAGCATACCAAACAATCAACAGTAAGTAATGCAGAGGTATAGTTCAGCAGCCTCTGTCTACACTCTGTACACAATCCCTAGGGAGTAAAGGCCCCAGATGACACAATGGGATGTGTCTGTTACATAACAAGGCATAACTGACACCATCACAATCACAATGACAAACAGAATATTCTGTATGGCAGGAGGCAGTAGGCCTACATTTATCCAAGGTGGATTGTATGGTAATATACATCCAGATACCTTAAGGCAGCATACCGCTGATACCCACACATGTTGTAACAGCCTAGGTTACTCATGGTGCACCCCCTGTAGACTTAATAATACTAGACCATATACCACAGTTACATTCACTGGCCTATGGAGTGCATTAGGGCACACGTGTATTGTGTAGGCGAAGCCCCTACATATATGGCCCCAACTAGGGTTGCCAACTGTCCGGTTTTTGACCGAACTGTCCGGTTTTCAGACAAATTGTCCAGTTAAAAAATTTAAACTCATGAAGTCCGGTTTTTTTTTGTGCCGCCAGAGGAGAGGAGAAAGTAAATGTATCCAGCTCGAACGGGAGCGGTACGATACACTACTAGCTACTACACAACAATGAAATGCTTTTAACTTCAGTATTCCTGGTAGCTACATAGTTTAGACAGTACATACATTAACTTAAGTGGCAGTGATGTAATACAAATGGACAAATTTTATTTTCTGCTATACGGATTGTAGAGATATCACTGGAAGGCAGTACTCACGGTGTGAAAACGGTATTTTTTTAGCTATCATTATCCTACCAACTACCAAGCAGTGACAAAAGAAATCTTATAGCAAGATTTAAAATGCTTAAGCACTCTGCCAACATTGCCCAGTGTTGCATTGTAGTACACTCAGACTGATTTTAGAACTTCACCATGCAGTGTAATACTGCTAGCAATTAACACGTCCTGATTTGTATTATCCTCATCTACTATGTTGAACCGTATTCCATGAAACAAATTGTGCATCTTGCTTTTGGGCACTTGCAGTTACCCAACATTATTTTGCTTTTACTTAATTCTGTCGCAAGGGACCACATTGAAAAATAAAACTATCTCTTTGCCATGTTCAGAAAATGGCAAGTGTGCTAGCTGCATGTGATTTCTTTTCCTACGTGCATCTTTCTTAGATCTAGAGGCTTGAGTCATCTTTCATTCAGTCTTATTGCTATTTTACAACTGCATAGCGGCGGTCCAGTCTGCATCTTCGTAAACTTGTATTAGAGCGCATTGTTGTAGGAAGTTACCTGTTTTAACCCGCAACTTTGGCGCGATATAGAAAAACATTAATGAAACTCTTTAAAGTATGTGTGCTTTTCTGAGATTATGACGTATACTTTGAAAGTAACATAAAACATGTCACCTGTTAGAAATCCATTCATCCACAACCCCTTTATCCCATTTTTTGCATATGTGACATGTAAAGAAAGAGTGGGAGGTCAGTCGGACCCAGTACAAGATCTTAAGTACTAGCATCTGAAATATCACACTAGGGGCAGTAACACTTAGCTCAATTGACCCCCACCCAATACAGGCGCAGCCAAGGACTGAAACTTCCTAATCCGAAGTAAACGGAAAATACGTTACATCTTAACAACTGAGTACCTGTCCCACCCCAGTACAAACAGTATTTGACAGAACTTTCAAAATGCAAGGGAATGTTAAGATCATCATTTCTGAATGAGCAGTAAAGTGATGTTATTGACTTAAATGATCTTATGGGGTAAATCAAAACTTACAATTTTTAATAGCAAAGATAACTGCTTACATTTTTTTGGATTTTTAATCAGATTTACCACCATGTGCACAGGCTGCTAGCTCTTGACCTTTATCTCCATGGATCATCCATAATTAGGTTTAGGAACATAGAAAATAAATAACTGGAGAAAAATGCACCATATTGACACTTTTCATCAATACTGGTACTTACATCTGCAGCAGCCTAGCAGTGCAATTAGTGCCGCCTGTGTTCTTTTCTCCCCTTTAAGTACGGCTTAAGTCATCAAAGTGGGTGGTCCCATCAGCTGATGCCACTGTGATGTCACAAAATAGGTGGGGCATGGGCGGGAGAGGGGGTGGGAATGGGTGGAGTTATGTGTGATGCGAGGGGCGTGACTTTAGTCCAGTTTTAGCTGCAAAGAAACCTGGCAACCCTAGCCCCAACCCCCCCAGTATGTGTGGGGGATACAACAGTAGTGGAGTGATGGCAGGAGTGAAAGCTTGACATACACACAGCCCACTACATAACAACCCCTGACAGCATGTCATATGTGCAAAGCCTGGTATGTAGGTGGAGGACAGAGGCTGGAACACAGGCACATATGTGTAAAACTGTTGTCATACACTAAGCAAGATATGTATATGTGTATATATATCTATATTGATATATGTATAATTATATATACATATATGTTCACCCTATGTCCTGAGCATGGAGTGGAGCTGTACATTTGCCCCAATAATCCCAATCTCAGAGTGCAAGGAGATGTCAGGTATGTATTGCAGGTATATTTGTAGACTATTGCTACTGTAATAGGGATTGTCTTCACAGAAATTGTGTATATGGGAGGCCACACCTGCTGTTAACATGTGCACCATTGGCTACTGACAGACATCCTAAGGACATCATAGTACAGAACCACTGCTAGCACAGTAATGCCCCTGTGGACTACAGCTGAGATAGGGCCAATATATGTGGACAGTTTGACACAATCTGGTCAGTCCAGGGGTATACACAGAACCCCTTCATGCAAGTTATGTGGACCAACCCTGACAATGTGGATGTTAACAGCCATGTAGATGGGTATATCACATAAATACTGGTATACATTTGTCCCCATACGTTATGTATTCATACACCCTTGTCTGTCTTGACACATAATAATGTCTGCCCTGACACGTAATAGCTGCTGGTACACAGGTGCCATGGCCACATACTACCCATTAGTTTATGACAGACATCTGTACAGTCTCCCACTGCTTTGTCTGACATACATGACTATTATGTTGGCCAGGCAGCAGTGCATCTGGCAAGTATCTGGACATGACATATCACTGGGTAAGTACAGTAAGCTGCTAGGCATGTAACAAAGCACAGTGCAGGGTACAAGCAGACTGACTCAACACTGGCCTACATCTCCTATGTGGGAATACACATGTACCTGCATAGATAGCAGTCTCTACAGGCATGTCACATCACAGAGTAACAGACACCTGTGTGAAAGTGAAAAACCACAACCAATATGAACACAGCCACAGCCACATATAGTAAGTTAGCGTAATATTACAGTATATGGACTATCTGATCAACACCATCCTCATATGTGACACTCACACACCAACTCTACATTTACTGGGCCACTACACAGTGTGGTCCGATGCCTGTCTGTGGTATGGGACATGTGTGTATATGCCCTTACAAACAAGTAAGCTGATAGGGTGACATACAGTGGATCAGCATGTAACATCAGATAGAACAGGACCAAGAACAATGACATCTACCACAGTGTCTACACAGGCCAAGGTACATATTCACTATACACACACTGTCGACAATTACCAGAATTACACAGACCTCAGTACTTTACACACAACCACAGAATACCAAGGCTATGTTCTCAAATATAACCACTACTATACATATTATGTGCAGTAGTGTGATATCTCACTGGCTTGTTATCATATATGCTGCCAATGAATATGGTGTACAGAACATATGCACCCCCTACTGCATGACATATGTACAAAGGTTGACAGAGTTGTGGCTGGAGGAACAAACACAGGGCAATATTGACATGTTGCTGTGATAACATTATACATGTATTATTGTAACAGGTTTTGTTGCAACACATGTACTATGAGGGATATGAAGTCAGTAACTCTCCCGGATGTCACCATCTACTGACTGCAATCCTCACACTAACTTCTGCAGTTGACATATAGGTGCTCTGTGGGTAACACAAGGCACCACACACTGCCCAGTCTGCAGATGACCCTACAGATGGGGATTCCTCATAAACATAGCACTGACATGACAAGTATTAAAACATGTAAGACAGCCATATCCACACACCCACAGACTCTGTTAAACCAACATTATCCAAACTGCAGTATAGCAGCACTTACAGTCTGTAATCAAGACAGGCACATCCCCCTCATGTGTGTTGGCCTGTTACCACAGTGTATGTTGTGAGAGGTAAGTCCCCATTCCATCTGTGATGCTGTTTGCCAAACAACAGATCTAGTTCCTTCTCAGAGTGAATGCAAAGGCCCAACACCAACATGATGTTCCTAGATAAATCCACAAAGGCTTGAGCTCTCCAAAGGTACTTTATTGCAACAAAGATCCACAGAACTCCACCACAACATGATGTTCCTAGATATTGGAGTGTGTTTCCATGCAATTGGCTATGGGAATGCTACCACAGCTGTTACACATGCAATCAGCTAGAGGAGGGCTGCAATTTGTGCAGAGACCATTAGCTGATCATCAGCATCACTGACAATGCACATGCTGCTGCCTAAGCAAAGCAGGTACAAGTTTCCACATCTACCAGAGGGGGAGTAAGAGAGACAGACAGAGGCAAAGATAAGTCAGGGAGGGTTGGGAGAGTAAAACATAAGCTTGTTTGTGTCACACACCTACCACTCCAGGGTATCAACCCCCTGACTGACTATGTACTGCTATCACATGTCTAAGCAGTCATTGGATTTCCCACATACATTACATGTTGAGGAGTCCTCCAAACGTATATGTGATGGTGAATGACATCTGCCACAGTGATATGGTAGCTACACGGTAGGTCTAGTACATGTGCCTGTCCGCATGAACAGGTGTCAGCGTCAACACAGCCACACTCTCACAGGGACGCACATACATTGACACACTTGGCAGGGCCAGGGATACAACTCATCACTAGTTAGATTGCCACAACACAGTACTGTACAGGTATCACATGCACCACAGGGTTTATACAGAAGTTGTATGGTCAAATGGTATGTGGATGTGTCTGACATCAGACAGCATGCTTCAATATGCCAATGCGGGTTGTAGTGAGTGTGAATGTGGTCATAGGTAGCATACAACACACACACAGACACAGGGTGCCAGTACCAACATGCATGGGTGCATTGATTCATGGGTATGTAGTGGCGACTGTGCCAAACGGATATACAAGGCTAAGTGATGGGTATACCTTCACATCAGGTGACATGACAATGGTCTGCAGAGTGGCTCAGGGGTTTAGTGTCTGGTTTCTCCACACAGCTGGGTATTGTGTTCACCATCCAGTCCCCTGGGTAACTATTGCGTGTGGGCAATGCTGTGCATTGCTTGCCATGTATTTCTTAGTCCATGATGTGGACAGTGTCTGGAATGTGCACACCTCCCACATGCATGTACAGTGATATGTGGAACCATACCTGGGTGGTCTGGCCCATGTTATGTACACAGATTATCATCACATGTGCCACTCCTGAACTCTTGTGGCAGGGCGTGCTCATGGCAAGTCCTTTGTGGATCACAATTGATGGCACTACAGATGTTGTAGGCATCCATTTGGATCGTAGTGAAGGTGCACTGTCTTCAGTTATGTGCCTATTATACTGATGGACAGGGTGCCATGCCCTCTGTTGCCCACTGCAATCACACCATGCTTGCTATCTGTGAACAGTATGCAGGGTACTACTAATATAGTGGCAGTTGTCTAAACAAGTGTGTTTGTGTATTAGACATGGGTTCATAGTGTACTCTGAGTAATTCTAGATTTGATTACTTTGTTCACCAGGCCTTGTATCACATGTAGGGGTGTGGATTGGCACCCTAGCATCTCTGTTGATTGACATCTGCCATCCTTGCAATGTGGATATTGTGACATTTAATACGGCCACCATATAGTAAAATTACAAAACCAGCTCTTCAATGGGTCCAGGTGTTACACAGTCACAGCCACCTCCACACAGGTTATGAATTACAAGCACACACACACATACACACACACACACACACACACACACACACACACACACACACACACACACACACACACACACACATACACACAGTTGCCATGATGGCTGGGATTAGAAGTCCTTCTTAACTAGTTTATCACACTACAACATTATGCAGTTATAGCACACAACACAGAGTTTATTGGGGTAGTTATTCCCCAAAGGAGTATTTCACAGTTGATGATGTCAGCAGACTTGCCAAAGAAGGGAAATGGAGGTTGTAGTGTCTGTGAATGGCCTTAAAATCACTGCTACCCACTCTGACAAAGGAACACATGCAAGCAATGTTTGGGAATAGATCCCCTACATAACTAGTGTATCACACTATAGCATTCTGCAGTTATAGTGCATGCCAGAGAGATTACTGGCATATTTTCTCCCCAAAGGTGTATTTCACAGTTGATGATGTCAGCAAACTTGCCAAAGTAGGGCAATGTTGGTTGTAGTGCCTGTGAATGGCCTCAAAATCATTGCTCCCTATGCTGACAAAGGAACACAAATCCCAAACCCAGGACCTGACACAACATAGGCACAGGGTGTTAACAGTACTCCATCCCACCTGTATGCTGCCAGGCTGGTATTGGTAACATATCATGCAGTACAGTGTGGCTACCATAGAGGAAGTACAATGTGGACCCACTCATTTCTAAGATTCATATACACAGACACATATATGCAGATACATATATATGTATGTATATATATATATATATATATATATATATATATATATATATATGTAACTACACATACAAATACAGACATATGTATAGAGAGATACATATGTAGAGGGTGCACACAATAGGGTACAGCCACTATGGCTACAGTCACCAGCATACCATATGGACACTGTATGAGCCAAACATACAAGTGACATCTGTTGCCTGCAACATATACCAACAGACAGGTCACGGAATATAACACCACACACAGGTTTGCATACATGGGGAAGCTTTATCTATGTACTACTACAGTACTGTATATCATGTCATAGAGCTGTGTAGACTGTGAAATATGTTTGGACAGAGTAATGCAACTAACAGATAAAGGTATACAGTATTCTGGAAAGGAGTACATATGTTGCTGTCCAAGCCAAGGCCTTCAAGTAGTACAACAGTAGACACAGACTGGGCCACAGGATAACAAGCAGTCAACTGTCAGTAATGCAGATGTACAGTGTGGCAGCCTCTATTTACAGTCTGTACACAATCCCTAGGGGGTACATACTGAAGTAGACACAATGGGATGTATCTGTGATATAAAAAGGCATGAGTGAAACCATCACAATCGCACTGACAAACAGAACAGTCTGTATGGCAGGAAGCAGTAGACCTGCATTTACTCAAGGTGAATTGAATGGTAATGTACACCCAGATACCTTCAGACAGCTAACCCCTGTTACCCCTTCAGTATTCACTGGTGTCAGTGGCATCTGTCCATACAGGGCATGTGTATATGACATGGCATGGCCTTTGTGAGTAACATTTGCAGGCTTGCCAGTTGTAGCAGGTGTCCATTGGGGAACATAGTGATGGATCACTGTATGCAATGCATTGCTTATTGTAGGAATGAGACAGGGTGCCATGTCCTCTGCAGTCCACTGCAATCACACCATGGTTACCATTTGTGGACACTATGCAGGGGACTTCCAACTTAGTGGTTGTTGCTTGGCCAAGTGTGTTTGTGTCCGAGACATGGGTGGAGAATGTTCTCTGGGTAATACAGGTGTTGCCTATATTGTTCCCCATACCATGATGTTGCATGTGGGGGTATAACTTGTGCACCCCTGCCACTGTGATGTTTGGCATCTGTTATGCTTGCAAGGTGTGTAAATTTGTCGCCACAGGTAGTTCATTTACCATTAATGAAACGAAGTATAAGATAAAACATAATTTCAAAAATGGTGGTCTACGTTGCTTTGTGTACCTCATGCAAAGCTTTTTACATTGGGAAAACAGAGCGTAGACTTAGGGACAGAATTTATGAACACACCTATGCAATAAACACAAACAAAAATGAAAACGCTTTGGCTAGGCATTGTATGGCAAATGATGGGCATAAATTCAGTTTTAAGGCAATAGACCAAGTTCAACCTAATATTCGAGGTGGCCCTTACAATTGGGGAATTGGCATGGCAAATTAGATCAAATGCCTTTGTTAAACCAGGTTTAAATGACCATTGAAATATATTATATCTCTTAAAACTTAAAAGTTTAGAGAGAAAGTGAACAACTCAATATTATAGAATCATTTAGGTTATTAGTATAGAATTTTATAGACGTTATAAATGTGTATACATATACATTTTTTATTATGTTTTTCGCATATATATATATTTTTTATATAAGTATTTATGGCTCATAGGTGGTGGTGGTTTTATATGTTGAAAATTGTATGTTAGCCTATAAAAACTGTGATATTACATCTTTTTAGTCACAAAACGTGACTTAAACACATTTTAAAAGTTTTTAACAAAGTACTACTTTTTGTGAAATTAATACACCATTTAGGTATGATCATGTGATTGATACTTTACTACTTAATGGCTATGTGTTGTTCAAGAGTGTAATCTGAAGAAGTTGCCTTAAGAAGGTGATGATAAGCGCTTAATTAAAAGAGTATTTACAAGAACATTTTCAAGAGTTTGGTGCCATTTGGGTGTTTTCTTTGAAGTCTTTTGTAAGATGATTGCAAGGTGGACATTATGACATTTAACAGGCCCAACATATAAGAAAGGTGCAAACCCCACTCCACATTGCTTTGTGCTTCACACAGGATACGTATGACAAATGCACACACACACACACACACACACACACACACACACACACACACACACACACACACACACACACACACACACACACACCAAAAGGTCTCACAGTTTCTATGCCTGGGATTAGGGCATGTATCCAGCTACTACAGGACACTACAGCATTACGCAGTTATAGCATGCACTACAGTGATTACTGAGAGTTTTCTTTGTCAGAAGTGTATTTCACAGGGAATGACATCAGCAGGCTTGTCAAAGAAAGGCAATAACAGGTGTACTGACTGTCCTCAAAAGCATGGGGCCCTACACATTCACACACAGACTCTTGGTTGCCATGAATGGGATTAGAACACCTACCTAACAATTATGGCACATTAGACCATTGTGCAGTTACAGAGCGTATTACTGAGATTACTGGGATACTCCCTTACCATAGGTGTATTTCACAGGGAATGACATCAGCAGGCTTGTCAAAGAAAGGCAATGACAGGTGTACTGACTGTCCTCAAAAGCATTGGGCACTATACATACACACAGTTGCCATGAATAGGATAAGAGCACTTACCTAACTACTACAGCACATTAGAGCATTACAGAATGTGCCACAGAGATTACTGGGGTACTACTTCACCACAGGTGTATTTAACATGGAATGACTTCAGCAGGCTTGTCAAAGAAAAGCAATGTAAGGTGTACTGACCGGAGAGCTACCAGGGCCAATTCTGTACAGTGATGGACATTTACACATCATATGTTTCTGCATAATGGGAGTGTGCTGTGTGGGACAGGCCTCATGAGAAGAAAGGTGTCTGTCACTGTCTGTCACTCTCTTCCCACATCTATTATGTGTATGTCTGAGCTGTTATAGTGTGCTGTTCCTTCAATATATGTGCATATTCTCATCCATTGTTTGTGCAGAGTGTCAGAAAAATATGTATTAGTGTATGTATTAGTAATATGCTTAGTGCATTTAAGGCTTGAAAAGGGTTAAAACATTTATTCTATTTCACACTGCATAAAATCTCTACAAATTGCAGAAGCTTTCTAACCTTGTATTGTCATGAAATATGCGCAGCTATAATCTTTGCTTACGCTTTGGAAATTTACAGGGAAGCAGATAATTTCTGCTTGTGTCAGGAAAATAATGAATAGATGTATCACTTGTATTAATGTTATGAGACTTAGACAAGGAGTTCCACTTGTGCTGTGAGAAAATACACAGCTGCAGAAGCTATAGATAATCAGAAGTAAGACTGCTTGAAAATATGAACTGCAATCAGCATTTGCTTGTGCCTAAGCTAGAAAAGTACCTTCAAATGTAACAAGTGTATTAGAACTACACAATAGAAGCTTGTAACGGGCTAGAGCCCACCAAGGCCAGGTTGTTTTTCTCAAAATGTTTTCCATAAATCCAGTCATGTAAGCAGAAAATCTGAGTAACATCTGCTGTAGAACAATACTGAAAGTTGTGTTTGATTACGTCAACCATAGAAGGCAATGTCTTGTAGAACAGTATAAGAATAGCATACTTCCTGTTAGTAGTTAGGTGAAATCCTGTATTTGCATGTTTTTGTCTCCTTGCAACAAGTTATTAAATGTGTCTTATCTGAACCTTACGTGTATTGGTCTTTGAAGTTTTTTCCTTTGACAGATTGGTCCTTCGGACCGGAAACCCTCACTTCACCTCGGATCAGACAGGCCAGGTGGCTTGAAACCATACGGAGAAGAAACCACATTCGTTTTTCTTATTTGAAAGGCCCTCCGACTGAATTGTCATACAAAAGAGGCCAGCCACTTTCTGATCTGCGACTGAAGGATGGGTTTTTCACGAACCAGGTGATCAATCACGAAGGCTCAGGTAAGGTGAATCTACCTTTTTTCTGTTTTAGATCAGGGACTAGATTTGTATTGTTTTTGTCAGGACTTTATTTTTACAAGTCAGGAACAGAAAAGATTACTGTCTTGTCATAGAAAATGGAAACAGAGTAGATAGGCAGTCATTCTGAAGAGACTATAACAAAATCCGTGGTACCAAGTTAAAATAAGGAGTTATGTAATGATTAAAAAGGGTAGAACAAAATAGGTAATAATTGCACAAAAAGACCCCAAAATCCGCTGTTAACTGAAGACGCAAAATACATGCAGTCACAGCGTGCTGATAATATTAAATACTACTCAAAGTGGGTTAATAAGTATGAATTTGATGGTAAATTAGAAAAATCCTCACTTATCAAACTTGTCAAACAGCTTAAAACCGATTCCAAAGGTCGGGTAAAAAAGCAGCGCCAATTAGGAATTCCTCAGGCACACAGATGGATTGAGGAAGTAAACCGTAGGGTACAAAAGAACAATAATTCAAAAGCAATGTTTTTAGATAAGGAGGACAATAACTTAGTAATAGCATCGGCCCCTCTGCCCCCCTTACCAGAATATGAAGCAAGTGAACAAGTTAGTCCACCCCCGTGATATCCTGCTGCCACTGTAAATAGAGACACTAAAAAAGCAGAACTGTTTATTAGAGATCCCATCGAGACCAGGTCTCGAACACGGGCAGGTAACTCAAAAGGGGACATTGAATTATATCAAATGGGTAAGAATTCACGATCTATGAGTGAAGAAGAAATATGCCCACTTATAGAAGTACCTAATCCTCAGGTAGGGCAAGAAGGTCAGGACCCAACTATTCTAGTGTATAGACCCTGGACTCCGGAAGACATCCAGAAAGCCACTGAGGGAATTCCCCATCCAAAAGTTAATTTTAGAAAGTTCTTAGAAGATTTACAAGGAATGAGGCTAAGTTATAATTTAAATGGAGAAGAGGTAGAAAAAGTAGTCAGACAAACTGTGGGACCAGATTGGCACATGATTAGTGACAACTGGAATCCCTGTGACACTGCACACAGACCCCTCCCACATAGCAGTGCAGAACTAGACAACAGAGTAAAAGGTCTTACAGACCGCATCTCTGAGAAATGGAAGCCTAGGGCAAACTGGACTTGCATTAATCAATGCATCCAACAAGAAGGTGAAACTATTGACAGATATTATGCAAGACTGCTAGAATGTTTTAATAACCATTGTGGAATGCAGGTTCCTAAAGATCAGACACAAGATTCCCCATATGAGCAGCAGTTAAAGAATGCATTTTTGAAAGGCAGCATTGCACCCATAAGCAGTTTTATTACAAAGCACATGGTAGATCATCGTACAAGCAGGTTACAGTCATTACTTGAATATGCTAGGCTAGAATTGGTCTGGCAGTTGTTTTTTGGGCTACCTGGTTCCAGCCATACGACACACTGCAGTTTTACCTAGAGGAAAAATTGGGAATGTCCGAGAAGTCGTCAAGAAACCTGTAAATCCAGTGAGGCAAATCAATGCACACTGGAAAAAAACATAATTCTATAGGCAATGGACTGACACACATGGACTTGAGTGATAGTGTTATATCGTGGGCAGGCATATTACCAGCATGTGGAGCAGTGAAATCGATCTGGGAGCTGAGAAAACTGTCTAAACTTCTCGAAGTAATGAGTAATGCAACTTTTTCCGCTCTCAAATTGGTGACTGATGAACTGAATGCCATGAAAAATGTAGTGCTTCAAAACTGCATGGCTCTCAACTTCACCCTAGCGGCGAGAGGCGGTACTTGTGCTTTAATCCAGGAGGAGTGCTGTTCGTATATTCCTGACCATAAACACGAGATAGACAATCACCTTGAGGTAATTCAGCAAGTGTTGGCCATGACCAAACCAGGACCAAACCCACTGACGGACTTTTTCCAGAAATGGTTTGGGGGGTGGGGTACTATCCTAATGAACATCCTGATTGCCATTTCTGTAGGAATGATCCTACTGGGAGTATGTGTTTGCTGTGGCATCCCCTGCATGAAAAGACTGATTAAAGACTTTATAGACATGTCAGTTTCTGAAACCTTATATCAAAGTACTGAGTTTGAAGAACTGTTAAAAGATTGAAAATGCTTTCATAAGTTTTAATTGAATGACTCTCTTAACTGCAAATCTTAAGTGGGAAGAGGTTTGGAGAAGAAAAAACTGTTTATGCTTATTTTGAAAGTAGAATAAAAGTATTAAAAGGGGGGAAATGTCCGAAAAATATGTATTAGTGTATGTATTAGTAATATGCTTAGTGCATTTAAGGCTTGAAAAGGGTTAACACATTTATTCTGTTTCACACTGCATAAAATCTGTACAAATTGCAGAAGCTTTCTAACCTTGTATTGTCATGAAATATGCGCAGCTATAATCTTTGCTTATGCTTTGGAAATGTACAGGGAAGCAGATAATTTCTGCTTGTGTCAGGAAAATAATGAATAGATGTATCACTTGTATTAATGTTATGAGACTTAGACAAGGTGTTTCATTTGTGCTGTGACAAAATACACAGCTGCAGAAGCTATAGATAATCAGAAGAAAGACTGCTTGAAAATATGAACTGCAATCAGCATTTGCTTGTGCCTAAGCTAGAAAAGTACCTTGAAATGTAACACATGTATTAGAACTACATAATAGAAGCTTGTAACTGGCTAGAGCCCACAAAGGCCAGGTTGTTTTAATCAAATTGTTTTTCATAAATCCAGTCATGTCAGCAGAAAATCTGAGTAACATCTGCTGTAGAACAATACTGAAAGTTGTGTTTGATTACGTCAACCATAGAAGGCAATGTCTTGTAGAACAGTATAAGAATAGCATACTTCCTGTTAGTAATTAGGCAAAATCCTGTATTTGCATGCTTTTGTCTCCTTGCAGCAAGTTATTAAATGTGCCTTATCTGAACCTTACGTGTATTGGTCTTTGAAGTTTTTTCCTTTGACACAGAGCACGACTGGTGTGTAATGTCGAGTGTTTGCACAGACATCTGTGACTGCTGTGTATAGTCCACCATTGATTCCAGACATGGGCTTCATTTCTCAAGTGTATGAGCATGTCCAGTATGACCCTTCTGTAATCTGTTTTCTGACATGGCCTTCACTTCTCTAAGAGTTTGAACCTGCCCAGTATGAGTGTCTGTATTGCATGCGTGACTCCATTCCAGGGGGGTTGTACTCTAGTGCAGGTATTTGTGTTCTACACCTACAGCTAGTAACCTGCTTCTGCAGGATATCTGTAGATTGGTTGACAATGTGAGTCGACATTGGGCAAAGGCTAGTGGGATTATTGCTAATTGTGTCTGTGATGCTTCTGCTACATGGTTTTGGTGTTGGCAGGGATACTCAGTGATATGTGGTGTTTTACCCTCTGATGTTTTATGTCATCAACTACTGACAGGTATACATCTTTGCTGGCAGTAGGTTCCTGGGGATTACAAGCTGAATGCAGCTTTGTCCAGTAATGGTGTGTGCAACCTACATATTCTTGCACACTCATGTCATTCCGGCAAGGAAAATGCAGACACTTGCTGATGGGTCTGTGTATATCGTCCAGCACCTTTGTGCTGCTGTGGCTGTGGGTCCCATGCCTGTACAATTATCACCATGACAGGATGGCCATATCATGCTGTGCCATACCTCCCAGGTATTCAGACTCATTGAGATTATTCAGAGTCAGGGCTCATTATTCTGTTCATTAACCCTTCACAATTTGGTTTGCAAGCAGGTTTGTGGCCACCCATCTCAGTTTTAGTAGCCATGATAAGTATGTGCACACATCAGTGTTTCACCCTTCACACACTCCATGGTGGTGATGTTACACCCCCTCTGTTAATCTGTCCTCTTCCTCCTACCATTATGCACACAATATCTGATAGGTATGCCTATAGTTGCCACTCCATTCCAGCAGTATGTACAGGTTTGTCCACAGTTCATGCATTGGAACATGATGGACATACTACTTGGATCTGTCAATATGTCCGTGCATTTGTGTTCTGTGGACTGTGTTTTGTCATTATGTGGGAGTCCATGGGGTAACACATAGTGCCGGTATGGGCGTGACACAGACCTGTGACAGAGGACAGTGGGGCATTGGGTACTGATGCAGGCAATCTGTAGCAGGCCAGTGCATTCTGTCAGTTGTACAGACCCAGGCTGTAAGGCGGTGTATTCCCCTGGGTTGACAGGATAGGTGTGCAAGTTGTTGATGGCAATTGTATCTGTCCTTATCAATCCATTGGTGTAGATGCTGACAGGGTGCATCTTACAGCTATGGACGCACCTGTGTGGGGCACCTCTTCAGCATGCTGCATTCTGTGTGTATTCCCATAGTAATGTGGGGATCGTATTGTACTCATTCACAGCAGCAAGGAGGTGGCCTGTGTGTTACCTGAGACTGATGTTGGGCTAGACTGGCTGCATGTGTGCTAGGGTAGCTACTTGCAACTGCCTCACAGGTATACATGGCCCTTTTCCCTGCTGGTGGCTAGTGAGTGTATACCAGCAGTTTCTACATACATCATACCTCTGCCTTTTGTTGTCTGCCAGTGTTTGCCCACAGTGCATCTTAGTTTCCCATACTACACAACCAACTGATGTTCTGTGAACCTGCATGTACAAACAGAAGGTGTCTCCATTTCACTGTGAAATTTTAAACAGTCTTTCTCTACAGTACTTCCAACTGTGTACTCTGTGTACATCTAGGTCAACATTCATGCCATCTCCATCTTCCAGATGTTGACAGTTATGACATCTGTACAAATCATATGGTCTACTGCTGCAACATGTCTTGCTGGGATATCAGTCTGTTTGGCACTGCAGTTGTGTGGATGTGGCCCAGTCATCAGCAGTACTGACCACTGGACACCAGGACACACCATCCATGGTTATTTGCTGAGCACTTTCACACTGCATACCACTCAGAGCTACCTAACACACAGAGCTCGGCCTATTGTAGACATGCGATTATCCAGCTTGCTGATTTGACCAGCTCAGGTACTCAGTGCTCACTGTTATTACTCCCACACATGGCTGGTAATACATTTCTACATAGGGTCGGTGGGGGCACACATCACAACTGTGGATATGTCCTACAACCACCTGATATGTCAGGTACTCTTTTGGCTTCCACACAACAACCTGACACTCAGATCTCTGCATATTGTACACATGCAACATTTCATTGTTATAATTGGGGCAGCTCAGGTACTCTGTGTTCTGCTGCTGTGATGCCCACACATAGATGCTACTGCTATACTACATAGGATTGGGGGTGCACACCTGACAATTGTAGACATTTCTGCTATACCCACCTGATATTTCAGGTACCCTGTTGGCCTCCACACATCAACCTGACACTCACAGCTCTGCATATTGTACACATGAAGCAATCCATCCTTCTACTTTGGCAAGCACAGGTACTCTGTGCTCACTGTTATTACTCCAACACATGGATGTTAATACATTTCTACATAGGGTTTGGGAGGGGTGGGGCACACCTGCCAACTGTTGACATTTGCTTTAACTGCACTGGTATTTCTGGTAGCCTGTTGGCTTCCTTTTAAATCTGTATTCTGACCTATCCTGCAGACTACAGACATATCAGTGTAGTATAGTTTATAGGTTTTATTGACATACATTGCCATTTCAGACTTCCTACCCTTCATGAATGACATCCTGCTTCCTGACCAGTTATACTCTATGTACATCTGGAGGGGGTTGATCTCCATTGCCATACCTTGAGGACCTTAGCACAGCCTTTCCTTGTGTTCATCTACACCTGTCCTGCTGGCTGGGTGGGACTGTTGTTGGGTATGTGAACTTCCATGACATGCATGTGTGTGCCCTATGGACACACATTTGGGCCAGCACATGTTCTGCAGTAGGTTCTTCACCTTGTCTGTTACTGCCTACTTTGTTGACACCAGTATCTGTTATGGTTTCATGCTGCCCATATAACTGTCCACTGTCTGCTGCCATCCCATTCAGCCACCCAATTCCCTTCCTTGCATGTTCACATCCATACCATTGATACAACTAGCAGACCATACTACTGCATTTGGTGATTGATAGGAAGGGTAACTTACCTTGTGGCTGTGCCAGTATTGAGGGTGGTGCTGGAGGGCTGACTATGTCAGATGCACACAGTACAATCCCTATACATGGTAAAACACAGCTAGTGTCATTTTTGGCATCCCTTTTACTGTATGTGTTAGTCAGAAACAGTTTCCATTCCCTGGGTTCCTACTGTGTCAGTGTGTGTGCTATGCATTGCCTCTTTGCCAAAGCCAAGGCATATTGTGCACGCCTCCTTCTACCTGCAGGTGCAGGCTCAGGTTGTTCCTCCTCGGATTCACTCTGTGCCTGTGCTGGCCTTGGCAATGATGGGGGGGTTGTGTGGTCCTGCCCTGTGCTGTTCCTGCTGCAGCTGCTTCCACTGGATCATGTTGTGTAGTATGGCACATACCATGAAAATTTGGGTACATGTAGCTGAAGAGTATTGAAAGGCTCCACTGGATGTGTCCAGGCACCAGAAGTGTGACTTGAGCATCCCAAACACAAGCTCTATTATGATTCTTGTTTGTGCATGTGCCTCATTATGGAGCTCTTGTTCATTTGTGTGTGTATTTCTGATGGGTGTCATCAGCCATGGCCCCAGTGTGTAACCAGCATCCCCCACTAGGTGCCCGTATGGGATGTCCCCACTGGCGAATCTCTGGCACATCTGCGTCAGATGCCAGATGTGGGAATTGTGAATGCTCCCAGGGCTTCCAGCACACACATTCATTATAATGCCCTGGGCATCACACATGACCTGGCAGTTGATAGAGGGGAAGCCCTTGTGGTTTATGTAGACCCTGCCCTGCTCATGGGGTGGTGCTTTATGTGTATGTGCATGCAGTCTATAGCACCCACTACTTCAGATTATTCTGCTATTTGTTGGAAGAGATACATATTGCTGGCCAACGCCTCATGGGTGTTGAGGAAATATATGTGCTCACCGGCATGTGCTGACCTGGCATCCAGGAACTGAAGTACCCTGGATGCTGATGCCTGTGAGATCCCCATGATATCCCCAGTTGGCCTTTGGAAGGTACCTGTGGCTAGTATTCTTAAGCCTACACATAACATGGTTTCCACTGGGATGGGTTCCCTGCTGTTGGTTCTGTGTCTGAGATCTGGCCGGCACAGCTCAACGATATGCTGTAGGATGTCCCTGTCCACCCTATAGTGCTCCACTACCTCCAGCTCATGTAGCCCCTGGTAGGTTTCACTGGGTCTGTACACCCTTCTTCTCCTCCTCACTGTGGGTTGGTCACCAGCATTCACATCCTCACCACCCTCAGCCTCTTGCACATGTTGGTTTATGATAGCAAAAACAGCCCTTCACATTTTTTCTCTTGCTTTCGCTTTGCAAAATTTCCCCATTCATATACATTGGTGGTGCAGGTTTTTTGGGAAAAAACAAGGGGGAAAGGTGTTTGCATAATTTATAGTGGTGTGCTGGGCTGGGCTGGTCTGCTGCCTGTGTAATTGGATGATTCTGATACATTTCACCTGCCAGCTAAGCTAGTTCTCCTTGATTACCTTCCTACTACTGTTTTCCCTTCCCACTGCCTCCTTGTTTAAGCCTGTGTGCGCGCTGTGCAAACAGAGTGCTCAAATGTGCAAACTGCTGCTATTTCCTGGCTTAACTTCTGTTTTCTTCATGTAAAACCGGATGCATAGCGAGCACACCCGCTTACACTTTGTAAAGAGTGCTAGGCAGGTTTAGACACACCCCCTAGCTTAGCTGTGCTAAGCCAGGAGCAAACTCGAGCCACAGGGCTCCAATCCGCTTACAGTATGCCTGACACATCCACCCATGATGTCACCTACTGCCTAGTCTTGCACCCAGCTATTCGTACTCTTACACTGTTGGGACCTGCCTCGCATGCTGGGGAAAACTGAGATTCACTATCCTTCCCCTCATTTGCATATGATTGCCTGCTAATGCATAGTTACATGTCTCACACTGAGCCTCCCCCCTTAGCAATCACTACTCACTGGCCAGGTTGTCTTCTGCCTGCCATTGTCTCTCATGGCAGAATACTGATTTTTAGTTATAATGCTTATTTTAGGTTTATTTTCTTATTTCCCCCTCCCGATCCCATTTGCGCACCACTGCCCTATGCTTAAACAGCCGAGATCGGTGAAAAAAAATAAAAGTTGTTTTTTTAATTTTTTGTATTGTTTGTAATACCAATGGTCTTATACTTGGCCATTGGCATGCTTCCTCTAAGATATGCAGCCTTTATTTGGGGCTGTCATAGCTCCATTTTGGATTGTGCAGAAATGTACTCGGTTACTAACCGAGTACATTTCTGCAGATAACACTAGTCTTGCACAGACTGTTGCAAGCTTCCTGGATTGCAAATTCACCTCATTTGCATGGATTTCACCTGCAAATTGGGTGATTTGCATACAAGAGCTTAGTCCGTGCAAGATTACTGCAGGAGTTCTTCTGCACGCCCCTGCAGGCTGTTTCTGGATCGCACTACAGACATATTGCCTGCGTGTGCTCCTGCACAAATCTTGCACTCCGTGCAAGCTCTTGTGAATCCGGGGGAGTATGTTTAAATTTTGGCATGTTGTGGATTCCAATCCACATAGGTAATACATATACCTGTACGTGTTACTTTGGTTAACTTCACCCATAGCATTTTTTTGGAACACACCACATTGCAATACTCTGTATTAATGTTTATGTTGTGCATAGTAATGACTCACTGATATAATCTTCATATTTCTATGAATGTGGCCATAATCGGTAATGGTCTTATAACATCAGCTGTCTAATAACAGGGTTTGTAGAGCAGTTCTTCTTTGGTTAAGAATAATGTGCTGACTGTTAGCTTGGTCTATAAGCAAGCAGCCAGCATGTTTAAATTTTGACGTATTGTGTGTTCCAATCCACATAGGGGAAACATATATCTGTATCTATTACCTTGGTTAAATTCAAGCATAACATTTTTTGATTGAACTATATTACAATACTTTATATTAATGTTATGATGATCTATTTTCTCATAAAATATTAAAGTCAATAGTAGAACAACATCATCCACAAATTTTGAGGGTCTGGGATGGGCAAACTAACAGCTGAAATGCAGAACAGGGAGCATGTATGTATTTTCCTACTGATGTGCAATTTAGCACGGAATATCATGGTCCTGACACATATCTTACTGTGTCCATTATGTGCAGGAACATGTCATTGTCATACTGCTTGAAGAATGTATGCTCTCCATTATTGTTATTGTTTCTGAACACAGTTATAACAGGAAAACTGTTTAGCTACATGAGAAGCACATGTTCATACTTTGCAATTCTAAGCCAAGATCATTATTTGTAGAGCAACCCCATCCAGAATATGTTATAACTTAACTCTTTTCATTACATGCAAAAGATGCATTTTAGGTAAGATGTTTTAGACAGCCAGGTAGCTGTCAGGATTAAAGCTTGGATATAGATTGTGGTTGCAGGTTTGAATTTCTTGTCCTCCAATCTGTGTTTAAAGATGTTAACACCTGAATGTAAAAATATGAACTGCATAGTGTTATTATGAAATGTTCTTCAGAAAGAAATATCTACAAACGGCGATGAAAAATGTATATCAATGTTATTTGAAGAATTCATACATTCTAATTTTTGATTTCAGGTGAGGAGGATAACAATCAGAACAGAGCCATTTGCATCAAGCAGATGCACAGGCTTGAGGATAAGCTGAGGAAGAGAGGCATGTTGATTATTTTACTGGAAATGTCAACAGTATATTTTGACTATCTAATGTTCTTCAGAAAGAAATATCTGCAAACTGTGATAAGAAGTGTATATCAGTGTTATTTGAAGAATACATCACTCATACATTCCATTTTTTGATTTTAGATTAGGAGGATTGCAATCAGAACAGAGCCATGTGCATCAGCTGAGGGAGAAAGAGAGTGTGTTGATTATTTTACATTTTTTTAACTGAAATGCATCTTCCCATGTTTGCAGGCCTGTATTTTTCACAATAACATGTATATTGATTAGAATGCAGGAATTTCCATCATGCATCATTAGCAAAATCATCACATAATACTTGTGCTTACAACTGTGATTAAAACCTAACAATGTTGAAATTTTATGTATCATTGAGCAAGCGTTTCAGCACATATTTTTGAAATGTACTCCATAACCTAAATGACAGTTGGGATGGTGAATCTGTCACACATCCTTGAATATGGATGTTTTATATACATGTTTACATGTTTGTGATGTCGTTTTTGGAGTACTTGTATTTCTGGTGGTATATATGTGTATATAATATTTTACTTTTAGGGTGATTAAACTGTTGTGTATCATTGGTGTGTTCACAAAATGAGTGGGTGTCTGCTGTGTCAGTGTTTGAGGACTGTGTGGCATGCTTTTCAGTTCAACACTGATAATGGTATTGTCAAAACAGTTATATCCTAGATTGACTGACACTTGAGTAGCTACCAGTTTGATTGCAGCAGTTCATATTCAGCACACTCTGCAGGTCAGCATTGGTACTGCATCTGTTTTAAACCCCTTGGGTGTTTTGTAGAAACACAGTTATAGCCTAGTTTGACTGACACTTGTGCAGATACATATTTGGTTGTGGCAGTACAGTATCAGCAAGCATATTCACAATGTTTTGCTTTGTCAGGCTACTAATTGTTAACTGTTTTGTAGATAATGCATACAGTTGTACACATACAATACTTTTAGTAACAAATATATTAGATTCTCATATGTCAAAAGTTGTGTTGATTGAACATATCACATTATTTTTAATATGTACTCATTTTATTGATGTGTATTCAGCCAAATATCATGCTGCCTGTTTCGGATGTTTGTCATATGGCTTACTTATTGTCCACAATATTGTCAGATCACTTTCTCCTGATTTTAGCAATGACACTTTGAGGCTGCTCATATAAATCATTGAATGCAGACAGTGCAATCTGCTTATTTCAACATTTATGCATTTTTACAAAGTTAATGATGTGTGTGTGTGTGTGTGTGTGTGTGTGTGTGTGTGTGTGTGTGTGTGTGTGTGTGTGTGTGTGTGTATCTAAGCATATGGAATTGCTCAGAAAAGAATACTGTCATTCTTTTTAGGATTACGACATATAGGGCCATAGGTAACTCTCTCCATAATGGATGTGTCTCAGTCCCTGTGCAAGCTGCCATCATAATCATATTGTGTTGTGCTGTGATATTCATGAGACTGCTCTGCATGATAGACATTTGATTTTCTTTTCTTTTGTGTTTTACAATTAAACGCTTTACAAACCATGAGACCCATAGACAATCTTCGATCTAAAGATGACAATGACAACACGAGAGGCCACTGCCAGAGTTTTCCAAGGATGGTGGCGATGATGATGATGATGATGATAATGATGCCAAGGAGTCTGGACCTGCCTCTGCCCAAGCCATCCTGCTTGCACCCTGAAGGAGACATCAAGACAACCGGGTTAGGAATGATTATTGGGAGGAGAACAGGGAGGTCATGACCAATGTGTTCTGAACACAGATGACAGACATGATGGGGTCCTTCTTTGAAGATATGGCACAGGCTATGCAGGATTCATTCAGGGTGATAGCTCATGAGATCATTTGGGACTCTGAGCCCCAACAGCCTGGTCCCTCTGGCCTGTAAATATTTTCTATGTGCTCTACTTTTGTCATGCTGCCAACATGGTGATCCCTATTTCATTGATTGGACTATATATGCACAATTGTGTATATGCACAATTGTGTATACATACCATAAATCTGTCATGCCTATATGTTACTGTTGTATGACATTTACTTCTGTTTCAATGTGAACATGATACATATTAACACATTGCACTTTCCTCCCACATTCAACTGTCCATGCATTGTGGCAGTCAACCTGCAGCTAGTGCTGCTAGAGGTAGCCTGTAAACATGTGTGTTACTGGGGTGACTAACAGACAACATATGTTCTCCATACTCCATCACTAACAATGTGATATGCCTTGAATTTCTATTTTGCCATATCAGTTAAGTGCAACATACAGACATGTTATTCTACACATTTTTTGGATGAATCTATCATGATGTCCCACTGTAATGATGTGGTGTTGTGTCATGGTTTGTCACTACTAATGAAATGTGGGATCATATACAGGTATATCCTGTCTATGTGCAGTCTTCCTTTTCTGACTGCATCAAACAGCAATGTAACATTAATCTGTACACAATGTTACACATAACACATTTTTTTCACACTGCGTTTGCTGTATGTACACTTCTACACCTGTTACATAGTGACATTGGTGCACACCTTCCATAAATAGTAGTACATATTAAATGATTGTTCATGTGTTTGCACATAGTCAGATACATACTGACACACAAATGACTGTTCATGTGTTTGCACATAGTCAGATACATAGTGACATACAAATGTACCTTTATCGTAAGCATTCAGTGATTTACTGCTGATGTGCTGTAATGATGATCACAGGAGTGTCCTCCACTCCATAATGTCCAGGACGGCTGACATACACCTGCATTTCTTTATGACAGTATATGTGTATGTGCTTTTAATTCTCACCTTGCTTACCTATACATATGGATATGACATGATTGCACATTACTGTGTATGTGTGCTTTATACATGTCCAGTTCTGTGCCCTTTGTTAAAACTACTGACCATTACCATGTATAACTTTGACACTATGAAGAACGCAGGACATGGGCACACAAGTTTCTGGCTAATGCTTGCAATGCATGCTTGTTCTTATTATACTTGTGTGCTACCCAGTGCAGTTTTTTCACATCTATGTGCACAAACTGCTATATTTATTATGCAGTACTGTTAAATTTTTGAGCATATTATTAGATGTCATTGGTGTATGTATGTGTATTGACATTGATTTCATGTACATTCTATTTATAAAGCAGAGAAAAATAAAGGAATAAAACACAGTCAAAGGAAGCATAAATTGTTAAATTTAATTAAAGCATCTGATGAAGCTGAATGTGAAGGCACTTACCAGGTCTTGTTTAATCTGTTTGATTTACATTTAATTAAATTAAACATTTTATGATTCCTTTGAACATGTTTTTTTCTGTTATTTTCTGAGTTTTATACAAGTTTTATTTAATAATGGATTATTTATTCTTGGAGTCATAACCCTTGTTGTATACATTCCATGTATGCCACTGACAGACATACATACACATGTACACCTGTGTGTTGCCTTTGACATGGCATATGTATGTAAGATATACTCAATCCATTACCCATTCGCTTGTGCTGTCTAGACCTATTTATGTATGCAGCAACATTTGTTGCTCTTCTGCTATACTTCTGTTTGGCACTGTGCTTGGTTATGTGCCTTAAACATGCATAGTTCTAGGTTTAGTTCTGTCCTCTGTTGGAGTTACCAACCATTGTTAGACTTGCATTTGTTCATCTGTGATGTTGTTTGGCTTACACATGCATTACTGATTGACTAATTAGATGTCTTAATTTATACAATGTGTACTATGATCCTACTATATTATCTTGAATCACACATCTACCATTGATCATACTCATCCAGGTCTGACTGCCACACAGTTTTTTACATGCTGTAATGTGATAATGCATAGGTGGATATGTTTTTCTGTATTTCACCATGGCTGGTATGCATCCCCACCCTGCTTGTCAACTTTCCATTGTCCATGCTGTGCAGTGTACTGTCTGTGTGACTTATCTGTCCTTACTATTTTTTTCCGACCTTTGTCTGTCTTGTGTTGTACTATTTGTTCTATGGGTATACCTGCTATGATGAAATTCTCCTCCTCTTCCCCGATGTTTACATTTCCTTAAAAACTGGTCCTATTCTTACAAAACAAAAAAAAAATACCCACGGCCCTCTGACTTTTCCTCAGATATTTCAATTCCAATATCCCTCTTATAGGATTATCAGAAAAAATCAGGTAAACACCACTTAAGAATGCTGCCAGAAAAACAAAAGACTACAGAAAAACAAGGAGCGCATCACCACAGGCAAAAGATAAAACAAAGTAAAATCTTTAATGAACAATCCACTGAAAACTCAAAACAGGACAAGCGCTTTTGGCGTAATGCCTTCTTGAAATCCTGATTATTGAGTCCTGATTGCCTTAATTTAAAAAAACTGACTTCCAATCAGTATACGGAATTTTGATTAAGTGATTCCTTTTAAAATCTGACAGGAAAAAACAGTTAAAAACATTAATCCATGATATTTCATGGATCAGCCAATCCCAGATCATTAGAAACAACATGCCTATTTTCTAACCAATAGGGTTATTTACTCCATTGCTTACTACTCATTACCATCCAATAAGAGTGTACATCACCACACTGAAGTACCCCACCAATAGGGTGTGAGCAAGTGCTACACACCTCTTTTGTCGTCCTATCTGTAAACCGCAGTATATCTTTCATACTCAGAGAAAAGCTTCCTAAGGCAACTTTAATAAACAATAAGAAAGTTATGTCAGCTGCAAATAGTTTTCATCTGTAAACATCTAACATTCCTTTAAATTAAGAATCCACTTTTAATTGTACCATTGCAAATGTTTTTCGTCAGTGAACATCTAACATTCCTTTTAGGTTAACAATCCACTTTCAGTAATGATGTTGATTATACTGTGACTTTTATAAGAAAAATCTAATCAATTTATACTTCCTTATTCATAAACTTTCTGCTATTCTCTCTTTAAGCAGAAACTAAATAAGGGAATCACAAGTCCTCAAGAAGTGTATATGTATGTCATTGACTGTTGTTTAAAAAAAGTGTGGAGCATTGTCTCTACTCTGCATTAAATTGAAGCATACTCAATCGCTACCTCAACTCGCCAATAATAAGCCTAGATGAATAGCGATCTAATTCTCTGGCCAATGGCAAATCTTCCTCCTCTTGTTAGGTGTTTTCCTCATTATGAGGGGTCTGTTTTCTGTTACAATTAATACATCCATTGCAAGGCCATATGTAGTTGGCTTTTTCCAGTAATTTCAGCCATTCTTCATTGGAGCCAAGACTAGGCTGAGGAGACTACAAAATCTTTCTCTTCGTGTATTATTTTATCACTCACGATCACTTCCAAAGCAAAATAAGCCATAAAAAAGTATGGTAAGTGGCTATTATCCCATCCAATCAATGTTAAGTCAGAGAAATATCAATTCTAACCAATAGAGATGTGCTTCCTTGTGTCTGATCAATATTAAGTCAGAAAAAAACAGCAAACATCTATCTTAGCCAATAGGAATTGTGCTTTCGTATGGGAATGTCAAATATAACTTCCAGACAAAATATTGTGTCTCAATATGTCATGTTACTTAAGCCCATTGGTAGACAACTCTACCTTTTTTCTGCAGTCTTATAGGATCTTGGGATCATAGGAGATTGTTAGGCTATCAAAAAGAAGGTCATTTTAAGCTTAGCTGTTTCAACCCAATGTAATACCATAGAGGTACTAGTCAATATCCCAATATTGCATTTATTGTTGAGTGCCCATGTCCAGGAGGGTTGTGGGCGCTATTCCCTGGTAAGAATTTATGGTGGTCCATCCACTCATGCAGGTTCCTCTTGAACAGCATCTTAGAGGTGCTCTGTTTCACATGAATTAGTAACCTGTTCCAAAGATGTGGCAGTCACTGAGAGATAAATATGTCTCTCCAGCATGTCCTATTTAAGTCACATGTCATATTTAAGTCCTTGAAATGGGTGGCTGTGCTGCCCACCATATATGATGGCCACCAATATGTGTCATCCCCACACTTGGCCAGTAATCAAGGAGCCTGAATCCTTACCACTGACACTTGAGGGGAACATCCACTTGGAATATAAATGGATTATTGTGTGATTTCTCTTTGTAATATCCAAAATATAATTTCCAAGAGGGCTGGCAGAATGTCCTCATCTGGTCACCTGACTCTGGGTTCTCACAGTATTCCCCTTTGAAGCTGAGACAGGAAATTAGCACAGATGTCCACAATACACAGACACATGTTTATGGCAGTATCTGGGCTGTCCCCATTTTCACTGAGCTAATGGACAAAGACTCTTCCCAGACCCACCAACTCTGGTCCTAGTCAGCACTGTGTGGTGCCTTTTAATGATTTAACAGCTCATTTGTATTTCCCTTATTTTTCTTAAAGTAAGTTAGCTGGTTAACCTCTGCTGTGCCAGTTTCCTCATAAACATTTAATTCGGTTACAGTAATATATGTGCATTCCTTTTCATTTCAGCAGGGTGCACTGTTGATACATTTCAACACAAGCAAAGCTCACAAATACATTTTCATCACAAGCAGCTGTACAAAATCAGTTTGATATACAAATGACATACAGTTCTAATACATTTGTAACACAAGCATGTTGTATAAATTAGTTTGATATTCAAAGGACATATCATTCTTTACAAAACTCCAGCTGGCTATGTTTTCACTTACCCATATCATCACAGTAGCCCTAGACCCATTTGATGTATGGATATGCAGTAAGTTCATTAGGTTTGGCTCTTACGTTGCTCTGTAGGCCAGGCATAAGTCTCCCAAAAGAGGTCTATATGATACAGAGTATAGTCACAGAGATTTTAGACATTCCATGTAAGGCACATGCTGGATGGCCTTGATCTTCTTTGTTAGAAACCACTAAGGTCTCTCTAATTGCTGTAGGTGCTTAGTACGGTACATATCAGTTGTAGCATTATAGTCAATTATGGGCCAAATAAGTGCAGAGTATAGTGTGGTTATAACTTCTTTTGCTCTTGAGGTGATGCTTTTACTAATCAAGTGAGCTCCGTGGAAAGCTTTACTTACAACGGTAGACACATGGTGGTCAAAGTTAAGGTCGCGGTCCACCTGTGATCCTGGTTCCCTTACCACTTCATGGATACTTAGGGTATTGTTATTAATCTTATAGTGTGAAGGGAAATTGTGCCAAAGGGAATGATGATACATTTCTTTGCATTAAGTTTGTGACTGTGACTAATACACCAGTTGTTGGTCTGTGTGAGACTATCCTGGAGTATACTGACATCATTTGGGGGTTCAATGATTGCACCTAGTTTGCAGTCGACTGCAAACTTTGTCAGCCACAGCCCTTTAGTTATGACCTGAACTTCTGAGAAATATATACCAAACTGTAGGGGACCCAGCACTTACCTCTGTGACATCCCACTTGTAACAGGTCTGCTGGTTGCTGTAGTTTCACCCACTTTGATAGTGTGTGTCCAGTTTGTGAACCAGTTGACAACCCATCTTACAATGAAGAGGTTTACATTCAGTTTGCTAAGTTTACCGGTAATGCTTGAATGTGGGATTGTGTCGAAACCCTTTGCCAGTTTGAGGTATGTTGTGTGCACAGATATGCTCTCATCAATGGCCTTGGTTACACTTTTAAAAAAAATACACTAGATTTAACAGGCAGGATCTGCCCTTCACGAAGCCGAATTGGGTAGTATCCAGAGTTTGGAGGTCACCTATGTCTTTATTTATGAGGGCCATAATGATAAGTTCCATGGCCTTACAGATGAAGCTATTCAGAGTTATGAGTCTGTAATTCTCCAGGTCTGTTGTTAGGCCATCTTTGTGGAGGGGAATAACTGTAGCTTTTCTACATTTCACAGGAACAAAGCCTGTGGTTAGGATGTGATTGAAAAGGGTACTTGGTGGTGCTGCTAGTTAATGTTTTAGTCTGTTTAGAAGACAGCCTGGGATGTCATCTGGTCCCATAGAAGCCATGTTCTTTGTCTTGGACAGGGCTTTGAGGAAGTGCTCTTCAAATATGTAAGATGGGCGGAGTTTGGGGATGGTTTGTTGTAAGCTAGGAGGGGATAAGGGAGTGAAATTTTCATAAACCTACTCTTGTATGTCTATCATCTTCTCAGGTTTGCTATCTCTGTGGGGTCAGTGTGTGTGATACCGCTGGCCATCAGTTCTACACATGCTTGGGTCCTACCCTTCAAGTTACGTACATAGCTGTAAAAGGCATTATGGCTATCCTTCACAGTACTTGCTAGGTTTCTCTCAAAAGAGGTCTTGGAGGATTTGACAAGTTGTCTTAGTTGCCTGCTAAGGCAGAGGAGGGTGCTTTTCCATTGTTGGGCCTTGTTTTTCTTTTCTTGGACAGCAACCTTTTGTGTTTATAGTAGAGCTTGATGATGCTGGATGCCCACCATGGCAGCTTGATTTTACTTGGGGCTCTGGCTTTGATTCTGTCTGGTACAGCTGAGTTTATACACTTATACAAGTGATTGTATAGGGCTTTAGTGTAACCTTCAGCTTAGTTACCACTTTCAGCTTGGTTTGGGGCTTGGAATGCATTTATACCTTCAACTAGGAGGGTATAGTCTGCCTTGCTGAATTTCTTTAGTCTGATTTCAGCCTTTGTGAGTTCTGGTGTTAGTGTCAGTTCAAAGGTGACTGATTTGTGGTCGGTTTTATCTAATGAGGGTCCAACAGTTGCAGGAGTTCACCTGTTTGACATGTTGGTGAGGACCAGATCTAGAATGTTTGTTCCTCTTCTTGGGGTATGGACAATTTGCCCCAGGGTGTTTGAATTCATAAAGTTAAGGAACTTTTGTGCTAGTGAGTTTGGACTAGAGTATAGTTTTTGCAATTGATGATGGGATAATTGAAATCCCCCTCCCCCATAACAAGTGTGGTTTGTAAAATTTGGATTGTCTTCAGTTTGTTTAAGTAGGCTTCATGGGTTTCATCAGTCATGGATGGGGATCTATAACTGGCTAGGGCTCGAAAGGTGTTCTCACCCACTGTAACCTGAACCTGGAGTAACTCCATGGAATTGTCCAGTCTAACTAGACGAGAGGTGAATTTATCTCTTATATAGATTGAAACACCATTGCCTTTTGTTTTCACATGTTCATTTTGTGGTCTAAAGGTGTGAAAGGCAATGTACCCTTGTAGGGTCAGGGTACTCTCTGAGGCCTTAAACCAAGTTTCATTAACTGCACAGACATATGCATCTTCTAGTGATAGGAGTGCTCCCAGGGAGTGCAGTTTTTGGTTTAAGCTGCTAGCATTTAGCAGCATGACACTTATTTTGTTTTGATTGGTTAAGTTCACATCGGTAATGTTGTTTGAGACCTTGTCTAAAAAGGCACTATGGGGTAGGCAAGAGACATTGCCAGCAGCTGAAAGTCCAGGCGTGCCAGTTGCAAACTGTCTCTGGCAAAGCAGTGAGTTTTGCCGACCATGGCTTCCCAGGCAGACAGGAACTGGATCCCCTTGGAATGACACCAAAAACTAAGCCAATTATTGAACTCAATCATTTTTGTTTATACTGGGGCATCATTCTTGGTGAGGGTAGCATGCTACTCAAGGCTAGGGACATACCTGCCTGGTACACATACTTAGAGAGCCCCACCATGTTTCTCTTCCTATAGTCCAATAAGGTACATCTCAGGTCATTCACACCAACATGAATTATGACACAGTCATAACAATATTTGTTGCTGAGAGATCTGAGTGCATGTGTGATTTGGTGAATCCTGGCACAGGCCAGGCAGCTGACTGTGACTTTCTCCTTGTCCAGCCTGGGGAGTGGGATATCCGTGTGTTTCACTCTTGCATGTCCATCATCTTCACACATAACCCAAATCTTCTTTTCCTTCTGCCACTTTCCTTGGGTGTGTGTGCATTACTCAAACAAGTCCTGAACTCATTATTAGCAAATATTAGCTATGGAAATGTAGCTATGATTACCTTTCGCTTTTCATTTTTTTATTAGAAAAGTTACAGATTTCAAGGAATCCATATGTCCAAACCGATATATTTTAATGATACATGTATTATAGAGATATCCGTAGTTGTCTATGAGTTGACTGTAAAGACTGATGCCAGTATACATATTACAAATAGCCTTGCAGCTTTGAAGGAAATATTTTAGGTTAGTGGATGAAATATGGAAATATCCATAGTTGTCTGTGATGTTTCTTTGTCTGCTCCTGCAAATTTATGTTCTGAAAGCCATGCATCTATCATTGCGATAATTTGAATAGTTGTTCATAACCTTACTAAACAGATTCCATTGTATATATTTCTATAAATCTATCAGGATTCTTGAATTGTAACTTTGTTATTGTACAACATGGTTGGACAACCTTCTCTTATTACTTATGGATTACTTACAAATTTCTATAGTGTGCCACTGATACTGCAATATTTCATTGTGCGCTCAGCTATTCTGAGTTTATTGTCATACATTAAAATAATACAAAGTTATCTGCAAGTTTCATGCTGATATCAACATAATGCACTGGATTCCATGACCTTTGCAGAATCTGGGCTAGTATATATAGTAAAAAGGGGAAGGGTTGTCAAGAATTAGACAAACCGTGGATGATATTATGACTAGAAAAGAAGCAAAAAATCATGTTAGGAGAGCTTAATAAGGCATGTGATAAATTTTCACTTGAAATCTTATGGGGAATAATGAAATAATATAATATAATATAATATAATATAATATAATATAATATAATATGAGAAATTTAGGAAATTATTGTTGTTATTGTACAGTATTAATAAAGTAAAAATACTTGTAAATGGCTGGTTAATCCAAAAGGTCCATATGAAGAGTGGTATAAGGGAGGGATGCCCTATGAGCTGTATACTCTTTGCATTAGTTATGATTGTAATAGTACGTCAAATAAATTACAAAATGAAGGAGGTGGCATATGTAACACCTGAATGGTTAAAAATGCTAGTTCTGTTAACACATGCAGATGACATTATAATAATTATTGCAAAAAACAAATTTTTGATAAAAGAAGTAATAATTTGCAGTCTAGAGGTGATAGGGATGGTTTAAATAAAGATAAAAGTAAAGGTATGGGTGATTTAGTAAAGAGAGAGGGTATATACTTTTACAATGAATGAAATTCCTGTGTTAGGTATATAATTTGGGAACAAATATGTAGAATTCAATGGGAAAAAGCACAAGGAGTGAAACAAATATGTCTTTTCTGGAGAACATGTAAACTATCATTCAGAAAAAATGCTTACTTGATAAATTGAGTACCGATGGGAAAATAGCATGCTTAGCAAGTGCATTTATTTTGACAACAGTACTTGAAAAGGAATTATTATGGATAATTGTTTTTCCATTTATATGGGGTTCTAGATTAACCCCAGTAAAAAGAGGAGTTTTGTATGTAAATAAAGAGGAATGAGGTTTAGGGTTAATTAAACCAGTGGTATATGCTGCTTCATTACACTTGTACAAAATGTTATAGTGGATAAATGAAAAAGATGAGAGATTAGTAGTAAAATTGTATAATGTAAGTATGGTAAATTTATGGGTAATGGTAAAAACAAAAAAATAGTGTTTAAATGAAAAAATAAATGTTACCAAGAAAATATATTTTTGTGGAAAATAAAAAATCGATGATATAGAAAAAGAAAGAAAAGTATGACATAAGAATGCAATGATAAAACATTGCTATGTAAAAAATATGGGGAAATCTAACAAATGAAAAATTTAAAGCCATAAAAATAAGAAAGAATGATATAATCAGAAAGTAGAACATCAGGATTTTTTTGTGGAGACTGGTAATAAAAACTTACCAGTGAGATGGAATATGCCATATTAAAAGAAAAGTTATAGAATATGTTTACATTGTCAAGAAGAAGAAACTACTGAACATGTGTTATTGAAATTTAAAAGATTAAAAAAGTTATGGGAAAAACTATGTAAAGAATATTTTTTCAAAAATATAAAATAAGTTGATAAAATAAATATGGATATGATTAAATGTGGATATTATAGGAAGAGACATAAAGAATATGTCAAAAATAATAGATACAAAATAGATAAATAGTTATTTTATGTCTTATGGGTTATATGGAATGGAAGAATAAATGAAATTATATTTAATGGTAAATGGGTTTTAGCAACAATATTAAGTGTAATCAGATGGTGGTTATGGAAAAAGGAGTGAGGATATAAAAAGCATAAACATTTAGTATGATTGTAAGGAATATTATGAACTATGTGCAAGTACAGTTGCATATCTATATATTTATAGACTTATAAATTTTTGTAAGCATGTAGATATGTTGTAAATAAGAATTAATTTTGCATACAAATAAAGGACCCCTGCACTTTTTGCGGGTCTATATTTCATAACTGAACACTTAAATAAGCGAATGATGATTAATCAACCCCATGTAAGTGAAAGCTAACAATGTTGAAACCCAAGAACAGCATTTTTTTTCCAAGGGAAAAAAAATTGCTGTAACAAAAAAAAACAAAACAAAACAAAAAAAATCTTTAAAACAGTACATAAAGTGTGTGTGGGGGGTGTGCCCCCCACCCCACCCTACTTAAATATACCAACTCTGAGATCACACTACAGTGCCAAAAACTGCAAAAATAATGGAAGCGGCCAAGCAAATTCTTTCCCAGGGAAAGAATTTGCTTAAAAGCCGCTTCGCTATTTTGCCTTTTCGTTCTTTTACAGTCAGTCAAGACGCATTTGACAGAATGCATCTTTGATCACGTAATAGGAACCCCTTTTTGCTAGGTGCTGTAAGATCTCTTACATCCACCTGAGCTACCACAAACTCAAGCAAACATGACTTTAATTTAACATCTCATCCAAATGATAGCACATTCAGAAGTTCAGCACCCTCTTATGCTGCACTATAGTGTCAGTAATCAATCTACCTGTTGTGGGAATAGAACCCACAGCCTTGTTTTATATTTGATATATATATATATATATATATATATATATATATACATATATATATATATATATATATATATGCAAATGCATACAATACATACATCACACACACACACACACACACACACACACACACACACACACACACACACACACACACAAACATGTATATCATCATCTCAGAGTACTATAAATGTTATATTGTCTTCCATATTTTTTTTTCAGCACCATATATGAGTAATGGACCTCATTAACATGCAGTGTTTCACAATATCAGGGACTGATAGCCACACAGTGTCTGCTAACAACAGAGTTGATATTGGTTCACACATATTAGTAATGTAGTCAGCGTGCAGAAAAGTTTATTGTGACAATATGGTAATGTACTATTCCTATGCACTACTAAGAGCTGTACTAACATTTTTTTCACGTGCTTATAAAAGGTTTTGTCCAGCAGGTAAAACATGCTTATGTGTGTATAGAACTAAATTTATAGTGAACACATTACTAAGTTACCCATGGGCACTTTTTGCATACTTGTAGGATGACAGGTGCCCAAAAGTAATGGAGCTACATAAATGATACAACCTGACACTGAGACTCTGAGATAATAATCTCATTCTGTTGTCACACAGTTTAAGAAATATCATTGTGATAAATTAGCATTTTACTTAGGAGTTTTTGTCACATAAGTTTAATTTTCTTATTATATTAAGTCTCTAATTTATCAGTATGTATTTCCAGTTTAGGGATATGCAAAGTAATAGAATATTACAATGTTCAAGCTTTAATAAAAAAAAAAATCTTTTTTTTTTTTTTTGTTTTAAACAGCTTACTACAGTTTAGATCGCAGAGTGAGCACTACGTCAGTACATCACTCATGTTTGACCACAAATGCAATGCAGTCTTTTAAAACCAAGTATCACACTAAATAGCAATTGGGATTGGCTGATCATGCTATCTAACACTTTGCACCCTTCACCCCCCTGTAGCTACTCTATTATTGTTTAACACCAAACTCCAACAACTGTGCACCAATTATCTTCATAAACATCTTCAGCAATTGGTGGGGAAAAAACACACTTCACTACTAAAAAACAAAAAGCTATCAACTGTGTCTCACAGATGAAATATACTGTGTTGAAAATTAGTATATGATTATTTTTGAAACCATAATATAAGTAAGTAGTTGTTTTTGTAAGAAGTTAGGATATTTTAGTTACCCAGAATGCTTTGTCCAAATATGTAAATAGTTGCTAGTGCCTCTGTTGACATCATTGTTTGGGTACGGTCATGAGGAAAAAATGAGTTGGCAGGATATCTAAAACATCAAAAACATTGTCATAATCTTTGTTTTGGTTTCAAACCACTTGCAGCCTTAATATACAGAATATACCCAGAAATAAAATTAACTGTAGTACAGTGATATGTGAGACGTATAAATATACACTTTAATACCTATACATAATTGTTTCTTTCTATCCCCTCACTTTTGCATGTGTATTCTTTTTGTGCATTTCATCTATTACATAATACTAGGGTTTCAAGCAACACTTGCAGTGCTTTACATTTACATTGCTTCCCCCCTTTTTATTTTTATTTATTTGTTTGAATTTGTAAACCATGGTAGACCACTGATCCAAAACAGACAATTTCAGTTTCAGACAGGTGTAAATAGCATTCAGTAAAACAATTAATGTAATAAAGAGTATAATTTGCTTGAATTTTATGGGATATCATATATTGTTAGAGGGCTAGAGTTTACTGAGGGGAATGCATGCACTCTATTCAAACTTACCTTGAAGAAAGTTGCCCAGAAAATATTTAAATGTCATTTGCAGAGTTTGCAGGGTTTATATTGTGTTGGTATTGGGATGTAATAGTTATTATACCATGACCCCCCCCCCAAAATGTGCACGCTGATTGGCCAGCGTGCACATTGTAAATCGAGTTATACTAATGGAAAAAGGTCCGGTCGCCCGGACTTTTTTCCATTAGTATAACTCTACTTTTAAAACACTGTCTCGCTATGTTAAATGGGTTTAACATAGCGAGACAGCTTTAAAATAAGCAACGGAGATCTCCGTTGCTTATTTTAAAGCTGTCTCGCTATGCTAAACCCATTTAACATAGTGAGACAGGTTTTAAAAAAAAAGCAACGGAGAAAGCAAGATATCCGTTGCTTTTTACTGTTCGCTATGTTAAATGGGTTTAACATGCGAGACAGTTTTAAAATAAGCAACGGACATCTCTGTTGCTTATTTTAAAACTGTCTCGCCATGTTAAACCCATTTAACATAGCTTAAAATAAAAAGCAACGGAGATCTTGCTTTCTCCGTTGCTTGCCCACAACTCTGATGTACTGCGCAGGCGCGCAGTACATCAGAACTGCCGCGGATGCCAGACATCTGCCGAAGGGCAGTAAACAGGCATTATACTATGCCATTATTTAAGAAAAGTAATAGTTTCTTTTCTTAAATAATGTCATGGTATAATAGCAATAACCCACTTCTGGGTGTGGGTAATGCTGTATTTACCCACAGTTGGCTTTGTTTGGTCCCGAGGGCAAAGCCCGAGGGACCAAACCATGCCAACCGTGGGTAAATCCAGCATTACCCACACCCAGGCGTGGGTTATTGCTATATAGTTTCATTATTATTTTACCTGCTTCAGAATGGATTGGGAGAGATATGTATGTAGCTCAGCTCATTATGTATGCAAAGAAGTTCAGGCTGAACTACATTATTCTGTAGGTTAACAGCACTATTTGTAATGCTAGACAAACTTTTTCGAATCCTACCATGTTGTGGACTCGTGAAATGTAAGTTCATATTAAAAATATCTTGGCATACAGAAAAAGCATCTCAACATTTCAAAGTAAACCAATATTTTTAGTACAGTCTGATAGAAAAATAAGCTTACCTTCCACTGCTGACAACACATGCTAGTAATTATAACATTATTTTCCTGTTATAGCTATGACATTTTCAAAACTCATCTTGTTAGTGGACAGCAATAAACAGCAAAGGTCATCTCACAGAAGTGTAAGAATATGACTAAGATACCTTATTACACTACATGACTTTTCCTAGTTTCGTAGGCAGTAGAAAGGAGTTCATTAGCAGAGCCTGTTATTAAACCACTAAGCATTTCATTTTTAATTGGAATACAGTTACTAAACAAGAATTGCATGAGTCTGGCATAAGACTGCATATTGCGCAATTACAAAACTTCAATCAGGTGAGCATGATAATGATAGATAAGATGGCAATAAAAAACAATCCATTATGTGTTGTCATAGTAAGATTTTTATAAAAAAGTAATGTAACTGTTTTTTGTAACAATTGTATACTCCTCTGGAGTTTACAGACAGTGATGGCATACACTAACAATGCTAATGTTGTTTCTGATCAGAATATATATAAATTATGTTTTCATTCTATATATAGCAGTAGTCTATATTGCTTTTTATGATATATTTTCTCAATAAGTACCATTAGCTTTGGTAGGCAATATTTATAAACACGGTGCACATTGCATCACATGGGGAAAACATACAAAACTCCACATAGAGAGTGTCTGTTCATCAGGATGGAAACTTGGATCTGTGAAGGAGAGATTTTGAAGTATATTGACCATGATGTAATGTGCACGTTAAGCAACAAATCTATAGAGTTGGATATAACCACTTTACTATATACAATTTAAAATTATACAGTTTTTGAAGAGAAAAGTTTGTTGTTTTTGTATTTTATTTTCTTGGTAAGGATGGCCCTCTTAATGTTTTTTCTCTGAGCTATAAAATTCCTGCCATGATAGTATGACAGACAGAACCCATAATGCCTCACTACCTAAGTTAATGTATGAACTACTGTATCTCCATGTTAAATGCATCAGATGTAGATTATTTATTCATGGAAAGGCACATTGTCAATTAGTTCTTGCAGATATAATAACTCACACTGAAAATTATCACATAGTAATATAGAAGTGATAAAAATTAGTAACCAAACAGGAACACCAATAAAACCAACAAAACCAGATCCAACAAACGAGGCTAGGAACACCAGCTGAACATCCAAAATGTATTACACTCAAAGTAAGCATTTGTCTAGTAACTATAACCAGACTTCATCAGACAATTTCAATAAATTAAAACCCTTCTATTTATATACAAATAATTTAAGGCAATAAACTAATGAACCAATGAAATTTGATATTAGTACAGCATAATAGAATAATGCAATCAAATGTCAGCAGCAACAATACCCTAAAAAATTCATTCCATTATAAACTCAAGATACTATTAAAAGCTGGCTTGGTTAAGTCCCTGTATTAAAACAAACATAGTAAGCCAACATTTACCCAGAGAGCCATGTGGTCTAGTCTGGCAGTGATGTCATTTGTTCTAGTGTTACCAGGTGGAAATAGATGCCAAGAGATTAATACTATAAATTAGAAACAAATAAAAATATTTTTTTTGTTGTAAAAGGGGAGAATTTCTGGCTAAAGCTGTTAAAGCAAGCAGAGTTAGTAGGGAGCCAATGGAGGAATTACAGCACTTTTCAATAATCTTCACTACCAGGGAAGCTTCTGACATTAAACTTACATAATCAGATATAAAAAAAATAGCGAAAACTAAGTAAGATTAAAACAGCTAATGAAAAGACCACATGTACAACTGTATTAAAAAGTAAGATAGGGACAAATCTCATCATTAAAAATTGATAAATATAATAAAAATAAAAATAAACATTAAAAATAAATAATTTAAAAAATTAATACATTTATCTTTATTTTTTTTTAATGTTTATTTTTATTTTGGTTGCACTGAGGAAGGCTTTTTAGCCGAAACCATTATGCTGTTTTTGCTACCATTGTAGATATGCTATTAAGTAATTAAATGGAATTGTACTGACAAATTTGTGCTGGTCTTCTGTTTTTATTTGTGGATTATACCCACATCCTACCATTGGTGAGAGGTCCCAGATACACCCCCTCCATTCAATATAAATGCTTCTGCTTTACCTGTGTGCAGTTAGCACTGGACAATGCTTTGGAAGGCTTCCTCAATAAAAGTTTCAAAAGGCCGAATGACTCCAAGCCTCACTTTTACTACTTTAAAGAAACTTGAGATCTTGTTTTTCTGCATTTTAACTTTTTACTGCAGCTTACTTGAATTTACCAAAGGCTCTTTTGGCACATACTGAGATTTATATGAATGCTTAGATTTTTCACTCCTTTTGGGCTGTCTGAGAATTTGAACTTCCTCACAGCAGAGTTCACAGTAAGTATTCTCAGCTGGGCTAGTTTTTTTTTGGCGGGAATAAACCTCATTTCTTTATTTTATTTATTATTATTTTTTTTCGAGAATAGAAGTAAAGGAAAAGATAGAGAAAAGGGAGGACAAGGGCAAAGCAGCAGGTTTACGATATAACAAATATCACAAGTCATAATAGACAAAGGTTGGAAATACACATAAATGAAAGGTAAGATACACAGACAACATACTCTACAACATGGATAATGGAAAACTGACAGAGAAGGAATGTATACCAGCCATGGTGACATGCAAAAATACATATGTACCTATGCACTATATGTTTAAAACTGTGTGACAATCATATCTGAATGTGTATGACTGATGGTGGCTGTGCAGTGTAAGGAAATAAGTAGAGATCATGGCACACATTAGATATTGAATCCAATACTCAAGTAGACTGTCAGCAGTGTATGTGTAAGTCAAGAAACGGCACAGATGAGCATATGCAGCCCAGGAAATGCTGGAGAAGACCAGCAGAGGTTAGAAGAGAAACACTAACCATGCACATGACAGGAGCACTATATCAATGCAATGAACTGGCTGCTCCTTACACAAGTAAGTGTACACAACCCAAACAGATGGGTAATGGAAAGGATATATCACAGGCATATGCCATGTCAGAAGCAACACACAAGTATAGATGTATATGTGTTACCTTTATTGGCCTAACAGGAATCTAATAGAAAGCAATGTCAATAAACATACACACACCAATAACGGAATAATATACAATAGAAAATCTATGATTACTGTTATATAAGGATTATCAGACTGTGCACATGAAGTAAAACAAACTGTCCTGGGTAATATGTAACATACAAGTATAACAGTAACAAGGATGTAATGCAAGCAATAGCCTGCATATGTCCTACTTGTGTATAATGGCTAGAGGGTTTGCACAAGTTGACCTTCTAACAATACATATAGATATATATAGATTTTATATATATATATATATATATATATATATATATATATATATATATATATATTTCTATATCTATCTATATATATATATATATATATATATATATATATATATATATATATATTCTATACACACACACACACACACACACACACATGTATATATATATATATATATATATATATATATATATATATATATATAGTTGGTACTTACGTATTATCACAACCAGATTTTCACGGTAAAGGTATTCACTTGTGTTTTCCTTAAAAAATGAAATTAAGGATATTAATACTAAATAATGCCTTTTCTATAATATTTTTAATTTTTAGTAATATTTAAAGTTGAAAACACACATAAAATAACATTTTAAAATAGCTTGTCCCTTTTATCGCCATTAACGCATATGTGTTCCAGTTCTTCTCCTATACGAAAGTTGTCAAAGCTCTAGTCAAAGATTATTGAAAAGGCATATAGTTATTAACCATCTAAGGAGATTGCTGTAGTCATAGTTTTGTTAAAAATGTGACTGTGGGATTTACCTAAGGCAGATAAGGAGGCAATTCAGTTATTTCAACAGTATGGAATTATACACAGTTTTAAGGAGGACATGAAATGAAATTATACTATGGAAAACAAGTATTTTGGAAATGCAACTCTGATAAATGCTACCAGCATATAGGAGTTCGGGAAGGTAACTTTTTTGAAGGAAGTAGAATTTCTTTTACAACTGCTGTTCATTTTATATACACTTGGTGTAAGCAGTTAACTAGCATTAATTTCTGTCGCGAAAAATTGGATATGGCTGACAAAACAGTTATTGACTGGAGTAATTATTTAAGGGATGTATGTACCATGGAGTTGGAAAAACAAGACAAGAAAAAGATCGGAGGGACAGGGAATATAGTGGAATTCGACAAACGTTTATTTACTCTGCAGAAAAATAACAGCGGTCGCATCCTGCCTCAACAGTGGATTTTCAGAGGGATCTGTAGGGAAACGAAAGAAACGTTTGTAGTAAAAGTGCCTGACAGAATTGTCTCTATATTGTTTGACCAAATACAAAAAAAAATCAAAGACGGCAGCATTATATACTCAAACTCCTGGAAAACATACCAAACAAAACAACTACAAGAAGCTGGCTTCAGCCATGACAAAGTTAATCACAGCTGCAATTTTGTTGACACGGACACTGGAGTGCACACACGACATATAGAAATAATGTGGGGCTCAGTAAAGTGGTGAAACAAGAAACAATGAGGAACTGCACATCAACTAAATAAAAATAGTAGTCAAGATGTGAGATGAAATAACACGATGATAATAGCGTAGTCAATAGTTTAATACCCGCTTTCGTCACTGGACTTCATCAGAATACAAAAAAAACCACAATTCAATGCACTTAAATAATCAAACAATTAACAAACAAATTACTTAATTAAAATCAATCAAGCTTTTTTTAAAAAAACATTCACTTTAACTAAAAAACTCAAAGGAATCTAGTCCCTTGTTTACATGTAATTTCCTGTGTTTTAAAAAACATTTAATATTAATGTAATCATTTAAACCAGGGAACTTGTCCGCTTTGAGTTTTATTTGCCACATAGTTTCACGCTGTTCTAAAAAATTCTTATAATCGCCCGCTCTGAGATCAGGGTGCACAACTTCTAAAATAGAAAATAAAAATTTTTTATATGTACTGCAAATTTTCGTGTGTTTGTAAAGGGCGTTATTCTCGTCGTTAGTCTTAATACTGTAGAGGTGCTCTCTAATTCTAGTGTTTAAACAACGTGTGGTCATGCCAATATAATATGCAGAGCAACCTGAACATAGACTGATATAAACCACCCCCTTTGTTTTGCAATCAACATTACCAGGTACTCTAAAAGTGTTGTCAATGGTGTCTATTTTTATGTATGGACCCTCTGAAATGAATCGGCACATGTTGCAACTATAGCAACAGTGCATGCCAGTCTTATTGGTGTTAATTTTTGGTACAACTAAAGTTTTGTTTTCCAAAATTCCTTTTAAATTATAACGATTCCTGAAAACAAACTTGGGACCTTCACCTAGAGTCCTTCTCATCTCCTCATTGCCATTGATGATTTTCCAATTGTCAGTAATTATTTGTCTAATCAATGGGCCATCGGAACTAGTCTCAAGGGAACACAAAATTTGCATGTTGAAATCATTCCCATGTTCTCTCTCATTCAAACTATTAGTTGATGAAGTAGGAAAATCAATTATTGGTTTAAAAATGCTTGGGCGTTTCTGTAAAACTTCATTACTAGTTGAATTTAATTTGTTAGTGTCATACCCCCTGTCTGAAAATAATGAAAAAATGGTGTTAAATTCTTCAAGCAAGTCATGCAATTTGGATGTCATCCGGCTTGCCCGTATAAACTGCCCTCGGGGAATGTTTCTGATGACATGTCTGGGGTGGTTACTGGAATGGTGTAAATACCCATTTGTAAATGTCTCCTTACGATGAATCCTACTGTGTAAACGTCTTTCCTCATCGTCCCAGTATAGTGAGACATCTAAAAAATTCACAATAGTTCCCACGTTACCCAACGTGAACTTCAAGTAATCAGAAGTTGAGTTCATGTCTGTAAACAACTCATTTACTGCAGTGGTATCACCCTCAATAACAAAAAATAAATCATCAATATAACGACAAAAAAACTTGATGTTAAATTTTTGTTTTAACATGGGAATCGTCTCAGACTCCCACCAGGCCATAACTAAGTTTGCAAATGCCGGAGCCGCCGGAGACCCCATGGCGACCCCCTTCTTTTGTCTATAATATCTGTCCCCAAAAAGAAAAACATTGTTTTCCAAAATTAGTTCTAAAAATAACCTGGTGGTTGAAATAACTCCAGCAGTAAAACTACCACCTCTTTTCAATAAAAATTCACAAACTGCATCAATTCCTTCCGAATGGGGAATGCAGGTATACAAAGAAATGACATCAACTGTGAAAATTGTGTGTTTCAAAGGATCAAAAGCATGTTCCTGTAGAAAACTACCAAATTGGCTTAAAAAATGCCAAGAATCCTTGACATAAGATGGTTCATCACTTAAAATGGGACCCAAAATTGCATCAATTACTAAGGAAATGCCTTCCGTTAATGAATGTGGACAGGAGACAATCGGTCTTAATGGAGGATTTTTAGTGTCTTTGTGGGTTTTGGGTATCCCAAAAATCACCCCAATACGTGGCTCTGCCACAACACAAAAATCATAAACCTCACGTGTGATGTCTCCTGTCATAAATAACCCATACAATTCAGAATGTACAAAACGCACCCTGCGTTTGTAATCAAAAAGGCTTGTAGTCTCATATTCCTCTGAGTTGTTAATAATTTCTAACATTTTTGCTTGATAAACATTCTGATTCATAATCACAATGTTACCCCCCTTGTCGCTCTTCATGAACCTAAGGCGCTGACATAGTGTCTTCAAGTTCCTAAGAGCCACCCTTTCATCCCTAGTGAGGTTGTCGACAATGTACCTGTTCTGATTCAAGACTTTGTTAATGTCCGCAATGCATTGTTCCTCAAACACTTTAATAGTGTTGTGTAAATGAGGAGTGAAAGTAGAGGGTTTCACCAAAGACTTATTAGTCTGTTCTTTTTTGGTTAAAAAATCTAACACGTAGTGTACATTAAGTTTCCTAGAAAATTTTTTGATGTCAATGATGGTGTTAGTAAGGTTTGCCCTTGAAGTGGGAATAAAATTTAAACCATATTTCAAAACATTGATCTCACATTCAGATAAACAATGATCTGTCAAATTTATGATTTTAAACTGATCAAATGTCCTTTCTAAGTTTCGTCCCCTGAAGAATTGGACCCTAGAAAGGTCCGACTGCGAGTCAAAACAGTGTTCCTGCTGTTTTGAGTTCCCTTTTTGTTTAAAAAAGTGGAAGTAGAAGTAGAGCCAGAATTAACGTTGCCACCAGTGTTGCTACCCGTCTTGGCCTTAGGTCGCACTGACCCATCAATGTTAATGCCATGTCCATTAGTCTCTATATCACTGTTGTCAAAGTCAATAACTACTTCATCGACAAAAATGTCTTTGTCTCCATGAGAATCAACAAGTGACTCCTTAGTTGAACACCTGTTATGATCATTCCTGCTTGAGTGGTTTTCGCTTTGTTTGACTTTGCCTGCCGTGACCTCGTTGGGCCCAACCAACATCGGTTCCTTAGAACCTACTGTTGTGTTACTAGGGGTCCGGGTAACCCGCTGATTGGAAACTTTGCGGTAGTTTGTTTCACCTCTTGGTGCCCTGTAGTTGTTTCTATTAGCAAAGTTATCATATGCCGACCCACTGTCATAAGCGATTGAGTCGCGGGTTAATTTAACCCGGTTACGGCTGGTTACCTCAGCCGTATGTTGTTCCAATTCTTCTTGTAATACTGTGAAAAGTTCACCCGCCTTAGTTTCACCCAACAGTTCTTTAAGCTCACTCTCCAACTGCAAAATTTCAACTTTTAATTCACCCATTTTATCAGTGTTATTTTCAATGAGTAAAGTTAAAAAGTTAATGCCAGCCGTGTTGAAAAAGTTAACTAAGGTCTTAAAAAATGGTGAAGCCGCAGTAACCCCATTGGGGCATTTGAAAAATCTGAGTCCCTTTGGAACTATCCCCAGATCAATGCAATGTTTGAAATAACAGTTTTCCAAGTCTAATGAGCGGTGTCTTTTTAACAACCTTACTAGAAAATTACGTTTGTTATTCACATCAATGTAATTTGGTCCCCGATGTTCTTTACCTGAATGTCCGAATGGATTTCGGACTCCATTGAGAAAAACTTGCACCGTTTTGTGACCAGATTTGTAATCCAAAGAAGACTTCTCCCGTGAAGAAGACGCCGCAATCCGGCAATAATCCCTCTCACGCTTGTCTTCTGCTTCAATAACAGTGTTTAGTTCAAAAAAAGACGTGTTAGGACTCGATTCCTCTTCGGAACGTTGTTTGATCACATGAGAACGTTCATTCTGGTTGGCCCTCGACACCAGAATTTTAAGGGAACTCTTAATGTCCAACAGTGTAGCCGTTAGTAGCTCGCTCAAAGTAGTGGCTGCCGAATTCGGCGTAGGGTGTACTGTAAGGTTCAAAAGTTCGTCATCTCTCACCTCAGACATGGCACAAAAAGACACCAAATAAATGCAACGCCCAAAGTCAAATAAACTAAATAAAAATAGTAGTCAAGATGTGAGATGAAATAACACGATGATAATAGCGTAGTCAATAGTTTAATACCCGCTTTCGTCACTGGACTTCATCAGAATACAAAAAAACCCACAATTCAATGCACTTAAATAATCAAACAATTAACAAACAAATTACTTAATTAAAATCAATCAAGCTTTTTTTTAAAAAAACATTCACTTTAACTAAAAAACTCAAAGGAATCTAGTCCCTTGTTTACGTGTAATTTCCTGTGTTTTAAAAAACATTTAATATTAATGTAATCATTTAAACCAGGGAACTTGTCCGCTTTGAGTTTTATTTGCCACATAGTTTCACGCTGGTTTACATTAGTCAATGTTCAGGTTGCTCTGCATATTACATTGGCATGACTACACGTTGTCTAAACACTAGAATTAGAGAACACCTCTACAGCATTAAGACTAATGACGAAAACAACGCCCTTTACAAACACACGAAAATCTGCAGTACACATAAAAAATTTTTATTTTCTATTTTAGAAGTTGTGCACCCTGATCTTAGAGCGGGCGATTATAAGAATTTTTTAGAACAGCGTGAAACTATGTGGCAAATAAAACTCAAAGCGGACAAGTTCCCTGGTATAAATGATTACATTAATATTAAATGTTTTTTAAAACACAGGAAATTACACGTAAACAAGGGACTAGATTCCTTTGAGTTTTTTAGTTAAAGTGAATGTTTTTTTAAAAAAAAGCTTGATTGATTTTAATTAAGTAATTTGTTTGTTAATTGTTTGATTATTTAAGTGCATTGAATTGTGTTTTTTTTGTATTCTGATGAAGTCCAGTGACGAAAGCGGGTATTAAACTATTGACTACGCTATTATCATCGTGTTATTTCATCTCACATCTTGACTACTATTTTTATTTAGTTTATTTGACTTTGGGCGTTGCATTTATTTAGGAACTGCACATCACTATCCACATTCCTATCTTGTTGAATATATGTGGCACGAAACACAACTATCAAATTCAAAAGACTGCTTTGAAGAACTATTAAAAGCCATCGCTAACAACTTTCCTCCACAAAAAAACAAAAAAATCAATACCAACAACTACCACAGCAATTAACCAACCAACTGCTTCTAAGCCTTCAACAGTAAAAAACAAAACAATGCCCAGTGAACTATCCACATCTTCAGAACTATCTACACTGATAACCAATATAACAGCAACTGAAGAATCCACAAGTAACAATATTAAACAGTAGAACCCTAACAGCAGTGAAAATTAATGACATTCAAAAATACATTCAATGAAGAAGCAAAGCAGTACTCTGAGTTTACCTATATTACATTGCATATGTACCATTCAATGAATACAGTTTAACCATTGAACACTTTTCCTCAATCACTTACCTTGTCTCCATTTTCTTTATTTTTTTAATGAAAGCATTTAAGTAATCCAAGAATTGAATAATCCTTACGACTTTCTTCCACTGACCAAATGAAAATACAGCTGAAAAATAAATCTCCACATCCAACAAACCAAAAGCTCCTTCGATTGTTCCAACGATATCTCCAAAAGTCCTTTCCAACCAAAGTTCCAATGATAACTCCAAATTAAAAAACACCATCAATTGTCCAAATGATAGATCCAAAAGTCCTTTTCAACCCAATGACGTTCCGACAGCTTCTAAAGTCCAAAAACACCATTGATTGCCCCAATGATAGATCCAAAAGTCTTTTCCAAATAAACAAAGTTCCAGTGATAGTTTCCAATGTCCTTTGAGAGCTCCAAAATGAACACCACCATCCAACGATGCATCCAGTGATAGTTTCCAAAGTCCTTCGATAGCTCCAAAATGAACACCACCATCCAATGATACATCCAAGATGAAAAGCACCTTTAATGATCCCCAAATCCTTCGATAACTTCTCCAAAATGAACACCACCTTCCAAGGACACATCCAAAATGAAAAGCACCTTTAACAATCCTTTGATAATTCCCATACGACCAGCCTGTTCCTGCGACAGCATTCAAATGTAAAGCACCTTCGGAAAATGATGTCTTTTCAGCACACTACGAACCTATCCAAAAACTGTACCCATAAAACATTAAAAAATCCCCCACTAATATCCCAGCATACTTTTAAATAGGCCACCCTTCCTTAATAAACTACATTTACAAACATTCAAATAAATGGTGGAATGTACAGTACATCGCAAAATCTGGTTATGATAATACGCAAGTACCTTACATATATATATATATATATATATATATATATATATATATATATATATATATATATATATATGTATATATATAATGCCAAGCATGCAAAGGGGGAAATGAGGTGGACAACATGGGCTTACATCAATGTTGACATGCCAGCAAAGCTAAGTGGACAAAAGAAAAAGCAGGAGGTCACTGTGTAAGGGGACACATTACAAAGTCAACTCAAGCTATATTGAAGCAAATGGCAAATGTATGTCACATGGGCAGGCTGTACTGCTGATGGCAGTAAACAAAAAAGTGTAGAAGAAATCACATACACACACACACACACAAACACACACACACACACACACACACACACACACACACACACACACACACACACACACACACACACACACAGTAATATGCAATCATTTGACAACAAGAGACATAGGCACACAAGTTAAGAATCACTATCACATACATCACCATGCCAATATACAAAAAGTATGTAATAAACACCTATACATAGATATTGTAAGGAGTACCACACATGCCCACATGTAGCAATGTATAAATCAAGAGCAGAAATTCCTTGACATCTGCATGATTACTGCATGTCTAATGTGGTAATGTGTGTCATGCACCAGGCGTAAAATAATTCAAAATTTCATATGACATCTGCATTGTATGATTGGACATGTATCACAAGACACAACCAAATACCCTAATACTGGATGATTTCAACTACCCTGCCATTAACTGGATAAACTACTTGGGTACCAGCACTTTTTCCCAACGGTTATTGGAATTCATAAATTCCAATGCCCTGGATCAACTAATCCATTGTCCCACCAGGGGCTCCAGTATCCTAGACCTGGTCATTACCAACATGGGAAATAGATGCTCCACACCAGTGGTTACCCCCTCATTTGTCAAGTCTGACCAGAAGCAAATCACCCTTGATATCCACATCCCACCCCACCCCCCAGTAAGGAAATCTCTGTAAAAAACTTCTCCAATGCCAACTTCATGCTACTTAAGTCAAAAGTGACAAACTTCATGGCACCCTTGCAGACGGGAGCTGAAAGTTCGACTGCTGAACCCTACACTAAGGTATAGTATGAGCACATCCACTCGTGCATGAATCATGCCATCCCAAATAGAACCAAGACACTCTCCTACAAGAAAAGACAGTCAATTTGGTGGTCCCCTGCCATAAACAAACTATACAACAAAAGGAAGAAGCAGAAAAGAGGAAAATCCCAGGATGCAAAAAACTCCCTTACCAGTCTCAGTAAGAAGCTGAGATCCCTCATAAAATCCTCCAAAGCTAGTTACGAAAATAAAATTGCCAAAGATTCCAAAGACAACCACAAGGCATTCTATAGTTATGTCAAGAATCTAAATGGCAATGCTCAGATCTGCTCTGGGCTACAACAGAATGGCATTAAATATAGTGATCCCAAGGATATTGCCAATATCCTGCAGATCGATTTAATGCCAACTTCACCCCCTCTCACCCCCTAAAGGGCCCATCTCAATACAAAAGATTGCCAAATTCCCGTAATCATGATCACATAGGTAGAAACCACACTTTCCAAAGCTAAGAATACAGCATCCACGGGACCAGATGACATCCCGGGCTGTGTACTACATGAACTACAAAATGAACTGGCACCTCACCTAAGTGTCATGTTTAATCATAGCCTCACCTCAGGCTTTGTTCCCACTGAGTGGTGCACAGCTACAGTTATCCCACTCCACAAGGGAGGATCCACCTTGAATCCCAGGTCCTACCGATGCATCAGTCTGAGTTTGGGTTCGTGAAGGGGCGATCTTGTGTCCTGAACCTGATTGACTTATTTGAATCAGTCTCCAGAGCTGTGGACGAGAGTAATGCAGTCCACACAGCCTATCTGGACCTCGCCAAGGCCTTCAACACCATCCCCCATTCTGGAATCATAGATAAACTTACTAAGCTGGGCATAAATCCCTATGTCACTCGATGGGTTGCCAACTGGCTTACTGACAGAATCCAGACTGTAAAAGTAGTCGACTCCAAATCCAGCTCCAGACAAGTGACAAGTGGAGTACTTCAGGGTTCAGTCCTGGGACCGCTCTTGTTCGGCATCTACTTCTCTGAAGTACAGGCCAACTCTAAGGGACTCTGGCTAACAAAGTTCACAGATGACTGCAAACTGGGAGCTATTATTGAATCCCCAAATGATGTGGATATTCTACAAAAGGGCCTTACAGAAACAGATGCTTAGTTGCAGAGCCATGGGCTCAAGCTTAACGCCAAGAAATCTATAGTTATCCCCTTTGGGAAAAAACATGTACCCATGAATTACCACATAGGTGGCAGTACACTAAACACTGAAAGTGTGAATAGAGACTTAGGGACAGAGGTGGACAGTGATCTCACCTTCGATAACCACATCAGCACAATAGTCAGGAAATCCTTCTATGTGGCACACCTCATCACTAAGGGCTTTTCATCCAGAAAAAAGGAGGTCATTGTCCCACTGTACTCATCCCTCATTAGACCCATTATAAAGTACAACGTCCCATTTGGTATGTACCTCACAGGATATCTGCAACAGCTGGAAATGCCACAGAAATACCTCACTAAATGAATCACAGGCCTAAAGCAGATGCCCTATGCTGACTGTCTAAAAAACTCCAGCTATACTCTGTGGCATATTGTCTACTCAGAGGCAATCTCTGCTTAACAAACAAGGCCATGTCAAACCCTGAGCTGTTGGGCATGCTCCACTTAAAGAAATCCCAATCCCTCAGAGCCACATGCTCCAAGGATCTAAACCTTGTCATCACAATGAACAAAACATGCTGGAGGGATAGGTTCCTGACCCAGAGACTCCCCATACTCTGGAATAGACTGCCCATACATGTCAAGCAGAGTGCCTCCTTGGCCCTCTTCCAAAGGAACCTTGATGATTGGATGGGAGATAGGAAATTCACCCCAGGGATCATGTCAGTTGCCCTGCTAGACAGGGGTCCAGGGAAGTAAATATTGTGGGAAGAAATATCCGGGGAATTGTTTGGCTAGGCTTGTATAGACCCTAGGGCTGATAGCCTAGTACCAGTCTATGAACCTATGAATATAAGCATAGCAGCAATATGCTATGCATGCACAAGTGTATCTATACAGTCCAATTGCTTATATACCAAACACCATGGTGGTAGCAGTACACGTCTATAACAAATATGATACTTTCAGTCCTGAGGGCCTGACCTGATGGCGATAAACATCATGAGTGATCTCACAGGCTATTTTCCTAAATGAGTCATGCATAGCATACACCATATCTTGTAAGAAATTCCCATTCAGGTCCCTCAACTGTGTTTGAAAGACATCATCATCACCTTCCAGATCTGGTCCTAAATATTTTCTGCTGGTAATGGTGTTCGGGGTGTCCTCCAGGATGCAGCAGGGCTGATGGCATGTACAGGTACAGGTCCTTCCTTATCATCATCATCACCTCCAGCATGGTCATCATCATTAGTGGAATTCGAGGACTCTGACAGTGGTCTGCTATGTGCTCATCTCCAGTGTCTGATATGACAACACCTGTGGGTCCTATGGTCTGTCAAGGTGAATCACAGAACAAAAAAGAAAGTATAAAATATGCATTCCTGCAACTATATCAGTGCATAACATACCCACTGTGATGCAATACACAGGCAGAAATCATTCAGTATGACACATTACAATAAGGTATGTCCAAAGTCAAATATACCACCATATGTGATGTAAGGCATCATGAATCCAAGTAATAAGGATGAAAATGACATGTCTGTCAGGCTCTGCATTCCTGTGCAAAACATGTCTGTCATGAAACACAAACTGGTGTGCACATAAAGAACATAATAGACATGAACTGCTATGCCTTCAACATGATTCTTGCATATGAGAAGAAAGGTATATCAACATACTTTACAGGTGTCATTGAAAATCATTCTCAGATGATATGATCTATAAGGATTATGTATAAGGATTATAATAAAAACAAGTGAGGCTAGCAGGTGGATATTCATGCATATAACATGTGCTCAATGTCCTACTATCTATAGTTATGGATGAGTGCAATAGAATGTGTACAACAGAGGACAATGTCAGAGCCACTATATTCATCACAGAATATAAGCAGGTTATTGCAGTGCATGATATGGCATACAAAGCACACCTTATCTATGGAAATTCTACCATTACCTAAATTATTAACCAGCTATCATTATGCATGATAAACATGTGTAAGATACCGTGACATAGTAAGACAAGCATGCCACACGACTGATTTACACAACACTGATTAGTGTTGATATTGAAATAAGCACTACACTGTTAGGTCAGTGTGAAGCTAATAATATAAACAACTACTATGACCTATAACACTTCATGGCAAACAGACATCCCAAACAATACTACTATTACCTCCACATTTCTTGTCTTGTATGTGTACTTCACACATTTATGTTGGTGTGTGAATACGTGAATCGCTGGCTTACCCAGGTGTCTGTGCAAGTAATGAGTCATGTTAACAGCCTCCAAATAAGCAATTTGTATACTGATGATATAGTGAGATGAAAAGTCAGTGGGAAATATAAAAGCTATATGCAAATAAGATTAGTAATGCAACATGCTCCTTATCTGACAACATCTGGAATGCAACAGAACAATCTACATAAAACTGACAATCATTAACACAATGACAACATGTAATATATAAAACCATAGATTATGTCATAAAATCAGTGCTCTCTAATAAGATATCAGTGACCTAGGTACCTTTTAACAATCTCTATGTATGCAACTGCAAAATGCAAGCAGTGAAATGCTGCTTATTGATTAAATAACAGGCAGATATAAATGTAAAAAGGAGTGGCTACGTGTACAACAAAACAATCGCTATGGATGCAAATGCAAAATGCAAGCAGTGCAATGCTGCTCATTGATTGAGCAACAGGCAGATATAAATGTAGAAAAGGGCTGACTATGTGCACAATTCTTAAACACTGGATGAAACAATATTATACACAAAGCATCACCAATCTTGTAGGCAAAAGCACTAGCCATGCTGGACTTATGTGCCTGACATTCTGCCAACAGCAGTCCAAATTTTTTGACAGCAAAAACCCATTCAGTGAGTGAATTAGCAGACTATAAACAACAGACCATTCATTAAGTACACCCTACTATACAAACAGCAGTAAAAAACACAATTAACTTGTATGTGAAATATCATAGTTAACAGCACAATAACAGTTACGCAAAACTGACTGTCATTTAGGTTGTGATTTACAGTCGACAACATTATCCTTAGCAAACATGCCCTGCTCCCAATTATTCTGTACACATTTTTTTTATGAAACGAATACTGGTAAACAAAGGAAATGCATGACTACTGCAGTTAGCTTCCAGGTGTTTGCTAGGTAGTCTTGCATAAACAATAGAATGTATGGAACTGAAAACCAAGCCAGTCCTCTAATAAATTTCTGATACATTATAGGTAAAATAATGTGAAAATATATAAAACATACCTCTCTCCCTCCACTGCTCCTCTAGACTGTGTATCTGCTCAATTCACAATGCTCTGCTCTTCTCTCTGTCCACTTCACCTGCATAAAATTCAAAGTATGCTAGGTATGTTCAAAATAACAGTTAAATAAAATGAGCAGCACATGTTCTCTACCTTTTACACTGAATAATAGGGCAAGATTTTGCATATGCATTTATTGCTGCATCAGACACAACACTTTACACCTTAAAAGACAAAGGAACACAGATTGAAGATATTCAAACCTGCAGATCTCAGTTATGTTCACACTATAACTCTGACACATACCTGCCTAGCTAATCCATTTTGGTGTTAATTGCATGGGGTAAGTGCAGTTAAGCAAATCAAAGATATGACTGTGTGGGGGTGGAGTAATAACATGGATCAGTGCTTCCACATTACAATATGGTTAAACTACAGTCCAACTCTGCATACATGCTGTGCATTTGAAAACAAAAACATGCAATCCTGACTGCATGGCAGCACAGAGGTCACAACCAGAAAACACAACTGTAAAATTCTGTAGCTCAGATTCTGGAAAACCTCATAGTACACGTATAGCTGCTCTTAACAGACAACTAGGCCAAACTTCCTGTTCATCACATGCATCAAATTGTGGCTGAGGTAGGAGGACAGGTAATATCTACATAGATTTTCTTGTTCCATAACACATTATACATCACAAATGTCCCAGATATTTGAGATCTCACTGAGTTAGACTCAGACTGTATGCCTGCCTTTGTCACTCCCTCCAAATAATAGTGGGGGGATGAACTGCACTTAATAAATAATGACAGAGGCATACTGAATGTGTTTCTGCTGTCAAAACATTTGGACTGCTGTTGGCAGAATATCAAGCATTTAACTCCAACATGGTTTACTTTTATACAGTATTAATATACTGTGTACTAAACTACACTGTTGTACTGCAATTGTCTGCACTGCTGTGCCTGTATAGGCTCATAGGTAGGTATTAGGCTATTGGCCCTAAAGCCTATATAAGCCTAGCCAAAAAGGTACCCTGGCTTTTGCCACCCAAGAAAATTATTTTCCTGTGCCTCTGTCAAGCAGAGCCACAGAAGTGATAACCGGGGTGAATTTCCTTCTTCCCATCCAATCATCAAGATTTTTCTTAAAGAGTGTTAATGAGGAGCTTTGTTTGATATAGATAGGTAGTTTGTTCCAGACTATGGGAAGTCTCTGGGACAGGAATCTATTCCTCCAGCATGTTCTGTTTATTGTGGTGACAAGGTTTATGTCCCTAGACCATGTAGCTCAGAGGATTGGGATTTCTTTAAGTGGAGCATGTCCAACAGCTTTAGGTTTGATATAGCTTTGTATGTTAGGCAGAGATCGCCTCTGAGTAGGCGATATGCAATGGAGTAAAGCTCAAGTTTTTTGTGACGGTCTGCGTAGGGCATCTGTTTGAGGCCAGTAATCCTCTTTGTGAGGTATTTCTACAGCCTTTCCAGTTGTTGTAGATGTCTTCTGAGGTACATACCCAAAGGGGTGTTGTACTCTATAATGGGTCTAATAAGTGACGAGCAGGGGGGAATGATGACCTCTTTTTTTTCTGGATGAGAAACCTTTTGTGATGAGGTGTGCTACATAGAAGGATTTCCTGACTACTGTGACAATGTGATTATCAAAGGAGAGACTACTGTCCACCTGTGTCCCAACGTCTCTTATCATGCTTTCAATGTTAAGTAGACTACCGCCTATGTGGTAGTTCATGGGTACAGAGTTTTTAACAAAGGGGATGACAATGCACTTTTTGCCATTGAGCTTGAGGCAATGGCTTTGACACCAGGCATCTGTCATAGTAAGGCCCTTTTGTAGGTTGCCCACATCATTAGGAGTTTCAGTTATGGCTCCTAGTTTGCAGTCATCTGCGACCTTCATTAGCCAAAGACCTTCTGTGTTAGTTTGTACTTCAGAGAAGTAGATATCAAACAGAAGAGGACCAGGACTGAAACCTGTGGTACTCCACTTGTCATTGGTCTGAAGTCAGATTTGGAGTCTGCTACTTTCACAATGTGGGTTCTGTCGGTGAGCCAGTTGACAACCCATCTTATGACATAGGGATTTATACCTAGTTTAGTGAGTTCATCTATAATTCCATTGTGAGAGATGGTGTCAAAAGCCTTGGCAAGATCTAGATAGGCTGTGTGAACCACCTTACCCTCGTTTATGGCTTTGGTGACTGCTTCAAAGAAGTCTATCTGGTTTAGGTGACATGGTCTGCCTTTTACAAACCCAAACTGGGTGAGGTCTAGAGTTTGGAGATTACCAATGTCTTTGTTTATACGTTCCATGACGATACATTGCATGGCCTTGCAGACCAGGCTCGTCAGGCTAATGAGGCAGTAGTTCCTGGGGTCGGTGGTGGCTCCCCCTTTGTGGTGTGGGATAACCATTGCTGTGCACCATTCAGTGGGCACAAAACCTGAGGTGAGGCTATGATTGAACATGGTGCTTAGGTGGGGTGACAGTTTGTTCTGTAGTTCATGTAGAACACAGCCTGGGATGTTGTCAGATCCCATGGATGCTGTGTTCTTTGCTTTGGAGAGTGTGGTTTTTACCTGTGCAGCCATGATTATAGGAACTTTGCATTCTTCTGGTATACAGATGGGCCCTTTAGTGGGTGAGAGGGGGGTAAAGATAGCACTGAACCAATCTGCTAGGATGTGGCAATATCAGTTAGTTCTGTATATTTAGTACCATTGTGCTGTAACTCAGAGCAGATCTGAGTGTCGCCATTAAGATTCTTGACATAGCTATAGAATGCATTGTGGTTGTCTTTAGAATCAGTGACAATTTTGTTTTTGTAACTAGCTTTGGAGGATTTTATGAGGGATCTCAGCTTCTTACTGAGGCTGACCAGGGAGTTCTTCCAATCATGGGATTTTACTCTTTTTTGCAACAGTTTCTTTCTTCTGTTGGAGAGTTTGTTTATGGCAGGGTATCACCAGATTGGCTTCCTTTTTTTTGGAGGACAGCATCTTGGTTCTGTTAGGGATAGCACAATCCATGCACTCATGTAAGTGCTTATAAAGTGCATTTGTGTAGGATTCAACAGTCATACCTCTATTGTCCATCTGCATGGGTGTCGTGAAGTTTGCCACTTCTGTCTTTAGAAGCGTGAAGTTGGCTTTGAAGAAATATTTTACGCTGGTTTCCCTAATGGGTGGGTGGGGGTGGGATGTGGATGTCAAGGGTGATTAGCTTAGGGTTGGATCTGACTGAGGAGCTGACCTCTGGTGTGGAACACTGGTCACCCATGTTGGTAATGACCAGATCTAGGGTATTCCTGCCTCTGGTGGGAGTGTGGTTAAGTTGATCCAAGGCATTGGAATTTATGAATTCCAGAAACCGTTGAGCAAAAGAGTTGGTACATGTGTAGTTTTCTCAGTTAATGGTGGAATAGTTGAAATCACCCATTATTAGGGTGTTGGGTTGTACCCTAATATTTTCCAGTGTATCAAGAAATAAGGAGTGGGAATCCTGCGGCATGGTGGGGGATCTGTAGCAAGCTACAGTTTGGACCGCAATCTTGCCCAGAGTTAGTTGCACTTGGATAACCTCGGATGCATTATGCTGAGCAACTAGCCTGGAGGTGTGGATCTCCTTAATGAATATGGCCTCCCCCTTTAGTGTTTCAGTCCAGGTTAGGTGGCTGAAAGGTGTGGTATGAATTATAGCCTGGTAATGCAGGGGTGCTCTCTGGAGCCTTGAACCAGGTCTCTGTCACTGCACAGATATTGATGTTCTCCATTTTAAGGAGTGCATTGAGTCAGTGCATTTTGAGGTTTAGACTTCTAGCATTGAGTAGCATTATTACCCTCAGATTTTGCTTGCTTATACCTGTTATGGTGGTGAATTTGTCATTTGAACCTTGCCTAAAAAAGGCACTATAGGGTTGGCAAGAGCCTTAGCCAGTATCTGGAATCCCAAGGGTGACAGGTGCAGGCCATCTCTAGCAAAGCATCATGGTCTGTAGATCATATCATCCCAGGCAGACAGATACTGGATTCCCTTAGAATGACATCAGAAATTTAGCCAATTGTTGAAGTCAATCATTTTGTCCTTGTACTGTGGTATCATTCTGGGTGATGGCAGGATGCTACTCAGGGCTAAGATTATACCTGCCTGGGCTACAAGATCAAGAGATCCTCCATGTCTTTTTTCATGTAGTCCAGAGAGGTACATCTCAGGTCATTCACACAAACATGGACAATGACAGAGTCATATTTGTACTTGTTGTTGAGTGAACTGAGTGTGTGCATTATGTGGTGGATACTGGCACCTGACAGGCGGCTGACAGTAACTTTCTCCTTGTTTAGCCTGGTGAGTGGAACATCAATGTGTCTGACTATAGTGTCCACTCTGACTAGAGTTTTGGGTGCATTGTTATGCCTTATGGGCTGTGGTTGAGTGGAACACTAAGTTTGTGGACTATGTGTCATTTCGGTTGTGTTGGGGGGTGAAGGTTGCTTGCATTTCTGCTTTGGAGTTCTCTGTTGTTTGAGCAGATTTTTATTGAGAGCTTCCGCGAATGTAGGTGTGTGTTTTGTGTTTCTATGTGTGTGCTTTTCTGGTGTAGGTTTTGAGGGACTATGTGATGAGTGTAGTGTGGTGCAAGTGTTTACCTTCCCCTCTTGACTGTCTAGTCCAGTCTTGAGTGAAACTAACTTTGATTCCAGTTTTGCTATATAAGTGCATCTCTCACAGGTTGTAGTGTTGGGTGATAGGAGGAGAGGGTTGTCTGTGTACATGAGGCAATTGCTGCATTGCCTCAAAATGCCCAGATTAATCAAGTAGACAGGAGAAAACACCGGGAGCTGACCCTTAGACATGCCTGGATAGGTGCTTATTTATTAAGTACTAAAAACTGTTTTCCCCCAGACAAGTGAGGAAAGTTAAGTGCTGTAGTAATTTGTAGCTTATTTAGTGCTTACAATGAGTTCTGAACTTGTGCTGAGCTCAAAGAAACATATCTGAGTGCTAAAGCTAAAAAACTGGCTAGTTCTAAGGGAAAATTTGAAGAGCAGACTTCATGGCGCTGGGAATAGTTTAACCCTAGCTAAGCGGCGATGCATAAAGTGCATTTTTTTAAGAGCAGACTTCATGGTGCTGGGAATAGTTTAACCCTAGCTAAGCGGTGATGCATAAAGTGCATTTTTTTTAATATAACAGTAGCAAATGAGCAAACTGATTTAAACAAATTAACCAATTAATAAAAAAAAAAGCTAAAAACTGAGCCCCGTTCCAGCAGTCTTCAATCAGACAAGTCCTAACTGCACACTCCTGCCACTAGGGTGCAGGGGAACCTTAACCAAAAAACAATGGCCTGGACTAGTGCTCAAGTTATACAAACAAAGCTAGTTTCATCAAGTTTGAATCTAGTCTATGCTACAGCAAACAAGGCATACCAATTTCAGAAAGAAACAGTTGAAATAAGCAGGCACAATAAGCCTTTAACCAGAAACTCCCAGCTTAGAAGGGCAGAATCTATCCTCTCGTCCCACAAGAGTGCAGACCACACTTTCTTAATGTAAAATAACTGGCCCAAAGCCCAAGTGCTTAAACCAGAACTAATACACTTTTAGAATAACAGACAGTAAGCCTTCAATCAGCAACTCCTAACTTAGAAGAATGTAAGCTACCTGTCCTGCCACAACAGTGCAGACCACAAACCTTCTTAATGTAAAACAACTGGGTGAAGCCCAAGTGCTTAAACCAAAAGGCTTAGGAAAACAGTTACAATTTAATCAGGCTACTACCAAGCAGTAATAAATGCAGCAGAATAAATACAATTGAGTACTTTTAAGAAGAGGCAAAAGCAAAATAAAGTACTAAAGTAGGAAGAAACACAAATACAGTAAAAGCAGATGAATAAAGTGCAATTCTTTTTGTTAGTAAAGTGCAAGGAGAGAAGATGGAGGAGCAGAAGATAATCCAAGGATAAGAATCTAATTGGGTTGGTCTTCTCAAATGTCCTCTCTGTATTAAGTAGAGTGAACACTAGACTGGGAGGGGTGTCTCCGATCAAATTTACAGTAGGGGCACGCAACTGCAAAGCCACCAACTATAACAACACCACAAGAATACAGTGGGAGGGAGGGAAAAACAGTTTCAGTACATATGAGAAACAGAAAACAATGCCAGAAAATATATAAAATAATTCAGTCAGGGAAAAAAATAATTCAGTCAGGCAAAATTAAGACAATGCAGAACTCTGAAAGGTTAAAATGCCAAGAAATATACTTATCAATCAGCGATATATTTCCAGATTGTTTGAGAATCACACTTCAGCCAGAACACCAGGAGTTTCTAACAGTGTATGCAAGAATTTACAAACAGAAAATATTTTTAATCAGCAAGCCTTGAAGCAATCAGATAAAACAAAAGCTGTTAGACCAGTTTTATAAACTCCACTACAGGAATAGGGGGAAGCAGTTTCAGGACAGAAGAGAAACATAAAACAATGCCAGAATATATATAAAATAATTCAGTTAAGCAAATAAAATTATTCAGTCAGGCAAAATTAAGACAATGCAGAACTCTGAAAGGTTAAAATGCCAAGAAATATACTCATCAATCAGTGATATATTTCCAGATTGTTTGAGAAACACACTTCAGCCCTAACATCAGGGGTTTCCAATAGTGTATGCAAGAATTTACAAACAAAAACTATTTTAAATCAGCAAGCCTTGAAGCAATCAGATAACACAAAAGCTGTTAGACCAGTTTTATAAACTCTACCACAGGAAGAGGGGGGAAGCAGTTTCAGAACAGATGATAAACAGAAAACAATGCTAGAGAATATATAAAACAGAATTTTATTGCTGTTTCACTGTTTACAAAGTATTTTTTGCTATTTTCACTGTTTAAGTATTTTCTGGTATAGTCACTGTTTTAAAGCTATCTGTTCTGCTTGTTCTGGTTTTCCCACTAAGCAGTGTTTAAATAACCGATTGGTTAGCTGTATAAAACATTCTTTAGATCCTCCTTGCTGATTTTCTGCTGTTTTAAAATTTAGTGTCTCACTGCTATTTTTCTTCTGTTTTAAACATTTTCTAGTGTTTCTCACTGAAACTAGAGTGGCTAGTAACTGTAGCATAGTCCAGATATAGGCTTGCTGCATCTGGGCTTTTTTGTAGTGGTTGTTTGATCCGAGCACATTTTCTAGGCCATCTTAGATTGGAAGGGGCCTATCTGTACTTTAGTTAGAGGATTGTGTTGATTGGATCCTGTCTGGTAAAGGGAGGTTGGTCTAGGGCATGGAATAAGTATCCTCATTGGTCCTTTAGAATCTTTTAAAAATTTTTTTCAAGTTTTTAGCTTCTGGTATTTAGGCCCTGCATTTGAGCAGGTTTCTGCTTGTTTGCACATTGCCCAGCACCATGCATCGCTGCACAATTGTGCACCAAAGCCAGGCAGTTAAATTCAATAATTTTCTCTTGGATACAACTATAGCACACTAGTGTAGCTCTCATTGTTAGTGCTTTCTCAGTCAAAGAAATGCTGCTAGTGAGGTGTAACCTATTAACCACCAGCAAAAAAAATAAACAAATAAAACCCCAGGCAGAAATATCCAACCACTGAGCTCCTCCATGAACAATTCTGAAAAGCTACCTCTAGTGACAACAGTATTCAACCTAGCATTATGGACAACTGGACTACCCTTTTGTCTCCTGCCTACCTTGTTGACTTGACTTCAGTCTCCTGATGCAGTGTAACAATTGCCTCATGTACACTGCCAACCCTCTACTAATAACTCACTCTAGTACAGAGTGCAAGAGATGTATCTACACCAAGAGTCTTGAATCCATGCTTTCTCAAACAGAAGAGGTTGTCAACTCAGCTACCACTACACATGCGCATAGTACCATTACTCATACACATAGTATGCATCAAACACAAAAATCTACATACACAGAGGTTCTCTTGAAAAACATACTGAAACACCAGAGGCCTCCAAAATACAATACAGCTGCAACTAGCACAGTCCCTACAGCACCCATGACACATAACACTAGTGTCTCACGCACCAACCCCATAAGAAATAACACTAAAAAACAATTTTTTTTGTCATTGGAGACTCCGTAGTGAGGCACTCAGATACCCCAATCACCAGGTTGGACAAGGAGAAAGTCATGGTTGATGCCTGTCTGATGCCATGATTTAGCAGATCACACATCTGCTCAGGTCTCTCAACAAGTACAATTATGAATCTGTCATAGTTCATGTTCGTGTGAATGATTTGAAATGTACCTTAGTGGACTATATGAAGAGAGACATGGTTGAGCTCTCTGAGTATGTGTCTCAGGCAGGTATGTCCCTAGCCTTGAGCAGCATACTACCCTCACCTAGAATGATGTTGCAGTATAACAAAAAAGGATTGATTTCAATAATTGTCTTAGTTTTTGGTGTCATTTAAAGGGGATCCAGTTCCTGTCAGCATGGGAAGCCATGGTCCTCAAACCGTACTGCTTTGCCAGAGACAATTTGCACCTAGCACCTCTAGGTTTTTGGCTGCAGGCAAACGCTCTTGCCTCCCACATAAGGCCTTTTTAGGCAACATCTCAAAAATAACATTACCAACATGTAACTAAGCAATCAGAGCAAAATAAGGGTCATGTTGCTAAATGCTAGGAGCTTAAACCAAAAACTGCACTCCCAGGAAGCTCTTCTATCACGTAAAGATGTAGATATCTGTGCAGTCACAGAAACCTGCTTCTAGGTCTCAGAGAATATACCAGCCTTGTGAGGCTACAATGCCTTCCACCCCCTTAGACTGCAAAATGAACATGTATAAACCAAAGGGGGCGGTGTTTCTATCTATATTAGAGATAAATTCACCTCCCATCTAGTTAGACTGGACAACTCTATGGAGATGCTCCAAGTCCAGTTTATGGTGGGTATGACCCCCATTCAAGTCATAGTCAGTTAAACCTCATCCTTTATGGGTCATGACACCCACAAAGCCTACTTGATCAAACTGGAGACAATCCAAATTTTACTAAACACTGTCGTTATGGGGGATTTCAATTAACCCACATTCAACTGGGAAACCTACGCTAGCCCCAACTCATTAGTGCAGAAGTTCCCTTGACTTTGTTAATTCAAATGCTCTGGAACAAATTGTTCATACCCTGACAAGAGAAACAAACATTCTAGATCTGTTCCTCACTAACATGACAAACAGATGCACTGCAGCAACTGTCGGACCCTCATTAGTTAAAACTGACCACAAATCAGTCACCTTTGAGATGGCACTAACACCAGAACTCACAAAGGGAAAATCAGACTAGAAAACTTCACCAAGGCAAACTATACCCTCCTAGGTGAAGGCATAAATACATTCCAATCCCCACCCCAAGCTGGAAGTAGTAACTATGCTAAAGCTTACACTAAAGCCTGGTACAGTCACTTGCATAAGTGCATAAACTTGGCTGTACCAGCAAAAATCAAAGCTAGAGCCCCAAGTAAAAACAAGCTGTCAAGGTGGACATCCAGTATGAACAAACTTTACATTAAATGCAAAACGTTGCTGTCCAAGAAAACTAAGTCAAGACCCCAACAATGGAAAAGCACCCTTCTCAGCCTCAACAGGTAAATAAGATAGCTTGTCAAATCCTCTAAGGACCCCTTTGAGAGAAACTTAGCAAGTACAGCCAAGGATAACCATAAGGTCCTTTACAGCTATGTATGTAGCCTAAAAGGTAGGACCCAAGCATGTGCAGAACTAGTGATCAATGGTATCACCCACACTGACCCCAAAGGGATAGCAAACCTGCTAGCAGATAAGTTTGGTGAAAATTTCACTCCTTTATTCCCTCCTAAAATATTACGAACCTTCCCTCAAACTTCCCCCCCACCCTACATATCTGAAGAGCAGGTTATCAAAGCCTTGTCCAAGGCAAAAAACACGGCCCCTATGGGACCAGATGACATCCCAGGTTGTCTTCTTAGCAGACTAAAACAGGAACTAGCATCACCATTAAGTATCCTTTTCAATCATATCATAACCACAGGCTTTGTTCCTGTAGAATGGAGAACAGCAGTAGTTATTACCCTCCACAAAGGTGGCCTAGCAACAGACCCAGGGAATTACAGACCTATAAGCCTAACCAGCCTCATTTGTAAGACCATGGAATGTATCATTATGGATCTCATAAATAAAGACATAGGTGACCCCCAAACCCTGGATCCTGCACAATGCAGCTTCATGAAGGGCAGATCCTACCTGTTAAATACAGTGGATTTTTTTGAAAGTGTGACCAAGGCCATTGATGAGGGCACATCTGTGCACACAGCATACAACTTGGCAAAGGTTTTTGACACAATCCCACATTCAATCATTACCAGTAAACTTAGCAGACTGAATGTAAACCCCTTTGTTGTAAGATGGGTTGCCAGCTGGTTCACAAACAGATGAAAGACACAGCCATGGGCACTCCAGTGTCTAGTAGCTATGCCAATATCATCATGATTGCATGGGAACATGAATATATTTTATTAGAACAACAAAATCAATACTATCATCATATATCATTCTACAAGCGATTTGTAGATAATTTGTTTTTGTTTTTAATATGGAAAGGCTCATTATCTACCCTAGATAAGTTTATTACATATATACATACTACTATTAATTTTTTAACATTCAAGAAAACTGAACATTTTTCTCAGATTATTTGTATATTAGACTAATTTAAATATGATGGGATGAATAGAAACAAGTCTTTATAAAAAGATGTTAAGAAGAACACAAATTTACATCGCATTAGCATGCATGCACTTTTTATTTTTAATAACAAAAAAGCAGACGATGCATGCAGCAAGATTAAATACAGTAGATTGTAATATAAATGTTAAGATAGATAATACGTCTTGTGATTTTAAGAGTGGGGGATATGATAAATGAAAAATAATAGAAATAAAGCAAGAGAATGTAAACAAAAGAAATTAGAAGCAAAACCTATTTTTTTCAGAGAAAAAAGGTAATCAACAACAAAATGATGGCGTGATGCAAAATTGTAGATGTATATTTACCTATAAAAAATTACTCAGCAGATTAAATGCATAATTAAGAAAAAAATGACCAATAATAAAACAGATAGCCCTACTGAAGGAAATAGGAAATGGACAGCTGTGCTTTGGATTTAGAAAATTTAACACATTAAAAAATAAACTGTGCTATAAAGAACAAATAAGAACAGTTAGTAGTTATAGAAGCAAAAAAGCAAGGGACTTATATATGAAATAGAACTATATATTGCAAATATATTTATACAGAAAAAGTTATAATATATCCAGTTAATAAACATTTTATATTACAAACATATGGCACTTGTGACACTAAGAATATTGTTTATATAGTGAAGTGCCAAAATGTGAGGCTTTCTATATAGGTAAGACAAATCGAAAATTAAAAGAGCTCATAAGCGATCATTTGTCTGAGATAAAAAGAGGTATAGAAACGAATGCTTTGTGTAAACACATTCCCCAGGATTTACTAATCTTCCATGTAAGACTAGATTAGTCTTAAACGGAAACGCCAGTCTAAGAGTATGACGGCAGTGCGCCATGCATATTATTGAGGGCGAGCTGCCTCAACTCTAAAGCTTACATGGAGCATGGACGAGTGCAAGGGACATGTAGGACTGCTGAGCAGTCCAAAATTCCATGCCCCTGCACTGACAAAACCCAAGAAATGTCAAGTTACATGAGCGAGTATGCTCACATGTGTACATTGTAGCACTACACTCCCCCATATGTTAAACCTCGTACAAATTTAAAAATTAAAAGAAATTTTTTTTTGTTTGTTTTATTTCCGATATAGCTGCCCGTATTTGCACTTGTTTGCGCGGGATTTCCCATTGCTTAGCTACAGTTAGCAGCTTAGACACCGAAGAGGATAATAAGAAAAAAATATTCAAATTAAGCAAAATAGCGATAGCGTAGTGGTTAGAGCCTTCGCACAGCGAAAAGGCATTTCCGGTTCAAGTCCCACTACTGCACATTCCATCTTCTGTTGGAAATCTGTATATAAAAATATTTCCTGATATTTATCATGTATAAGTTTTTGTAAAAAGCATTCTAATGTTATATGTAGTAGTGAAAGAATTTTATATATATATATATATATATATATATATATATATATATATATATAAAGGTGAAATGGTTATGCATTCTGAGGCATGAATAACATATTTTAAGCAATATAAAGCTCTGCTAAGCACATTTTAGCAGTATTCAGTATATTTAAAAGCAATTGCTCATAGCTGAGCACCACGTTAACGAGCGCAATGTATTTGTGTGTAGCTGCGCACTGCACTAACCAGCTGTATTTGCGCATAGCTGTGCACCGTGCTAACCAGTGTAACATCGAGCAATGTCGAGCAATGTCGAGCAACGTTGGGCAAAGTCGGGCAAAGATGAGCAAAGTCGGCTAAACATGGCCACACCTCCTTTACTGTACCTTAACCATTCAGGTCTGGCCAATAGGAAAATAAAAAGCAGTGACATGGCTCGAACTTAGGATACTGTGCATTATTGCCACAGTATATAACCACTAAGCCATGACAGCATGTCATAACCATGCATTTTCAACAGCCACATATCTATCAAAAGAATATTAAACATTGCCAACATCAGCTAAGCAGGTGTGCCTACAGCTGAGTTTTTTTCTAAACTGGCCATTCACAAATAAGTGTGGAAAATGAGGCATATTTAAGCTCCACAGGTGGGAATACTTGCCATAACTCGTTGTAGCTGCCTTCTGCAGTCAGCATAGCCGGTGTTGGAGAGGGCACTCGATTTCGAGCACAACGCTGGGGCATTGAGGAGACCAAAGTAATGGTTTGGCTTCTTGTCCACAATCATGAGGAAAGACTCCTTTGGGGCCAGTACCAGGGCACCCAATATAAAACAGAGGCCTAGAACAGGCTTACTCATGATCTCACCAGTACCACTGGTGTTCCTAGGACTGGTGAGCAGGTCAGGCACCATTATTCTGACCTGAAGTGACGTAAGGAGGATCAACTGGACCAGTGGATCCAGGAGTCCTGTGTGATGCCTAATGCCCCAGTACTGAGTAAGTAGCCATTGTATTAAGTAGTTAAGAATTTCTATGCTTGTCTATAGCATGGATAGGTATGTCTCTATATCACTTCACAGCTGCAGGTGTCCGGGCTATGAATCAGCAAGCACATGAAGACAGGTTGTAAAGGCTGTGTCATCCAGCAGGTTAGTAATTAGTCATGCATGTACTGTTATATAAAATAAATGAGAGACCCTTCATAAAGTGCTTTAACCCAATAAATAAAGGTGTACTGTTATATAAAATAAATGAGATTCCCTTCAAAAAGTGTTTTAACCCAATAAATAAAGGTGTAATAATCCTTTAATAAATGTATAATTCCTGGAGTTTGTCTGTGTCATTTCTTTGATATGTTGTTGTACTGTTGCATTTTACAAATAGTACTGTTGTATTAAGCAGTGTTAACCCACACTTGGGTAGGCTCATATAACATGGGTGGAGGGAGTGCCAGTAGCTTTTATGCATATTTACAGCCCTCAACTGTTGGTTCATGCCCAGCATATACAGGTTAATCTGGCACATGTGTATCTTGGAATTGTGTTCCCCAGAAATGTCAGTGTGCTGCCAGAAATGTAGGGAGCTGTTAACATATAACTGATACTTTCACCTGAACATATCTAGATAATTATATGAAAGTAGAGCTTTCAGTGTACAATCTTAGCAGGAGTGTGTGTGAGCAACTCTCAAAATATGTAGCAGTAACATCTGCATCTTGGACAGTTTGTATGTAAGACACAGCTCATGTATATAATGATCTAGCAAAATCCAATTCACAATATAAAGACATTGGGTAGTGTAATAATACATGTAAGGGACATATAACTGCAGTTAATAGGAATGTAGTGAAAACTAGAAGGATATATAAGTTGTTAATTGAGCTATCCTTTTCCACCCTACTGTATGTGCATAAAAAATGCAATTCCACACATCAATTGGTATCTCTAATCTTAAAACATTTGTTGGGACATATGTCCTATTGGTTTATAAATATTTGCATTTATTTCTATGCATGTGCCCTGTTAAAATACCACAATATTGGTGACCTGTTGCCATCAATTCAAACTGCATGCTGTTGAAATGTCCATTATTGTTCTATATATGCATGTGTTATCCTTGCTTTTCAACTGATGAAAATCTGGTGTGTTGGGTTAATGGGTATACTTTTGCATGCTGTTATAACTAATTGGGAATGCTGTTGACTGTTACTAACCCAAATCTTTATTAAACCCTCCAAAACATAGTTCTTATGGGAAGGCCGGTCCAAGTGGACCCACCTGTCCCACCTCAGCTGGCCATGGCACCTGGCACCAGCAGGTCCAGTGCCCAGCCTGGGACCTCCTCCTCCATTGGCCCTGTGCCACCTTTGGGTGGAAGCACTGCAGGGAATGGGGCTCACCCCCCCCCCGTGCAAGCATGGGCAGAGGAGGGCCACCTATCACCTTTTGAACGGTCCGGGCTGTGGTGCGTAGAGAGAGAGATTGAACGTTCTGTTGCAGAACGTCTATGCCAGCTTGAAGCACGAGTTGCGCAACTTCCGGGTCAGCCTGCCCCTCCTACACAGCCCCCAGCACAGCCACCCTCTGGGCTGTGAAGGTGCAGTGGTGACTGCCCATGGGTGGGGACCTCAGTCCCACTGTTTCCATCTGTGGGCTCATGGGCTTGCAATTTCCAAACATCCCTCCCCGTCAAAGGTGTTCACCCACCACATGTGTCATATGCCACCCCTGTATGCGTCTTGTTTGTCTTGTCTGTTTACCTCCCCAACCTACCTCCCCAAGTATATGTACTTTCCCTATCCCACATTCCACTCTCACCTGAAAAATAAAAGGGCAATCTGCTCCCAAAAAAAAAATTACACCCCATACATAGCTGCTCATTTTGCACACATGTCCACTGGACACATAAAATGTAATTTAATTGGCATTACAACATACTTTGTTGTCCTCACCCCTCTCTCAGAGGTTGAAGGTTTCATATCTACCTCCAAATGTATTCCATATGCACAACTGTTGCTGTTAAAGAAATGGGCAGCTATGGACCTTCCCTACACCTGTCCTGCACATCCCAAGCTACTTTCCATACTGTATTTCCCTCTTTGTGCCCCTTTTTCACCACTTTCTTATCTCTCCATTTTTCTTTTCTTTCAAAGAAATTAGTGCAGGGGTTAGCGGGAGTAAGCACTATTAAGCAGTAGTTAGTGGGTTTGCCCGAGTGTGTGCTTATTTGCGCTTAGTTAAGCATTGCTAAGCATCACGCAAACCCACACAAACCCGCTTACAACTGCTTAAAAGTGCCTGTATGGCTTAAAATTGACTGTATGTGAGGGCCCTTGTTCTGCTCAGGAGCAAAATAAAACACCTCTGTCAGTCTCGAACCCTGGACCTTGTACACACTATACAACATGAAGCACCTCTAAGCCACGGTAAATATACAACAAGTTGGTGCTGAAATAAATATATCATGCATCAGAATGAGTGACTGTAAAGGAAAAATAGGAATGCCATACCACACAACTTGTTCTGTGGATCTTTACCAACAGTTGTTGTGGGATTATATTGCATGACTGTGATAAGAGAAGCAGAAATTCTAGCAGAAAATAATGTTACACCATCACTTTACAGCCCCACGCAGTATCACAGCAGTACAAACACTGGCATATCTGATTAGGGCAGAGGCCATACCTCCCAACTGTCCATAATTTTCAGGGATGTCCCTGATTTTGACACAAATTTTAGCTCTGTCCCTCTGAATCCCTCCTAAAACTTCTGACTTTGGGCAGAAAGGTGGTGAATTATACTTAATGAATAATGACAATAATTAAGAGTTAGACACTTCTTTTACTTCAGAAAAGGTGTATTAATTCATATGCCCTGATTCTCTCAATGTTTCAACTTAATGGCACTAGCATTTTAAAGGTGTCCCTGACTTTTTCTTTACTTTTCCCTGAGTCTGTTCAAATATGTATCTGAGTGTTTGAGAGGCCTGGCAGAGGCAGAAACACAGAAGCATATCAGCCTTTCTGCTGTTAGACACTGTGCAAATAGCTTTGGAAGGAGTTTCGGAAGCATACCCTTATGTAGGAATACAACACTGAAATACAAATGGATGTAGCCATGTACTGGTAGCAACTAACTGTAACAATGCCATTGCTCTATTGCTGAAAAGACCTGTGTGGTGCACAGACAAAAAATAACAGGCTATTCTCTGGCTACAATGTGGATAGGTCCACAGTTGGGAGTTACGCAGACAAACTACTTGCCTTGATAAACTAACAACCCTGTAAGTCCAGCAAGATAAAATCCACACAATAATACTTACGCTCTCTGTACTTCTGTACCCCTACCCAAATGTAGAATATACCTGTGTGTGTGCAGGGTCTACCAAGGATGTAGGTAAGCATACTCACAGTACTGACATGTGTCCAGTTTTTTCTGAGCAGCTTGTGCTAATGTCAACACTAAAAAAACACAAACAGTTTAGAACTGAGTAAATGAATATTCACAGTATAGCAGTTCACAAACAATTCTTATGCCAAAGGAATACATCTGAATAACTAGCTTTGTATGGCAGTTAATTGTAAAAGTTGAAAAGAAAGTACATCTTTCCATGTATCTTGGGGTAGCATTTTGAAGGGTGAGTACATTTCTACACTGACAAGTGGGTACTGGAAGCAGCAACATTAAGTCTGAGTACAAAATGTAAATCTCTGGCTACACCCCTGGCTTCTGATATAAGAACTATACCAACCTTCTGTCTTAAACAATGATGTCCACAGCAAACAAGGATGATCTCCATCTTGGAAAGATGAAAGGGTCACGCCTACCTGAGTTAGCAATGTATAGTACTGGGTTGCTATGACAGTGATTACTGCAATTAATACACAGCAGGCTGCATGTAATTAGCAAGTGGTGGCCACTAATTGGTGCAGAGGCCATCACATGCTCATGTGCAAATACCTACAAAAGCAGGCTGCAATCCCCGCCAACAAACTCAATCACTCTATTGCAGAGACTGACAGAGAGAGAGAAACAGAGAGAGACAGAGACAGAGAAAAGGAAAAAGAAAAAGAAATATTACCAAATCATACAAAGGAAAGGTATGTGACACATATGTATTTCCTGGCATGTAGTAGATGTTATTGAAGAATAGTCTACATAATGTGAACCATTCATATGTGGCCACAGTACTTATTTATGCATAGATGTTCTGCTTAACTACTGCTATTGACAATGCAGTGTGTACCTGTGTGCAGTGGGACATGCCTGTGAAATGTGTAGCTCAGCATTAAATGTCAAAGATCTGATCCATGTTATCTGTGTTCTGTACAGTAGTGTGGCCAATGGCTGTTGGGGGGATTAGAGCTGACAGAGCAACACATGCATGATAGTCATATTAAAGTGTAGCTTAGCATTGGCAACTGCTGTAGCAGTCTAGTATGCTTATCTAGCATTTGTAGTCATATATACCCCCCCCTAATGTTAGTGTGTGTTCATATGTGACACTTGTTTGTGTTGCAGCAAGGCCCAACAGTTCAGCTGTGATGTCCAGGGACTTACAACAGTGTGGACCTTGTGTGTGTATGCCACACACATATAGAGAAATATATATGTGTCATATATATTCACACCTGCATATGTGCATAGAGCAGGGGACATTTTATTTATTTTATTTATTTGCAGTTGGTTTACCAGGATAGTCCATTGGGTCATTTGAACCCATTTTCAATGGAGTCCTGGGGAGAAAAGCTCCAATAGCACTCTAGGTTACAATAGTTTAAAGATTATATTTATACAAAGGTTGCAGTTTTGAACAAGACCTTTACAATGAATACAGCAAACATTGCAAGTAATACACACTAGTGATGAGGTTGGAGTTAAAACTGACTGGCAATGGAACATTGCATTGTACAGCTGAGAGGCATTTCTTCTTAGGAACATGCAGTTCATAGTTACAGTCTGATTCATTGTTTACAAATCGCATTTAAGTAGCAGCAGTCTGATGCATTATTTACAACTAACATATAAGTACTGGAATAAAAGTATATGGAGAGATGAATAGAAGGAGAAAGTTTTAGATGAGAATAAGATCGAGAGAGAAGAGAGAAAGAGAGAAAGAAGGAATCTAAGGCATTGAATGAAGTGAAAAAGGGGTTTGTTACTTAAATGCGATTTGTATCTCTATCTCTCCTCAGTCTGCTCATGTGCACTTTTGCTCGTCTGTTCTAACTTAAACTGACTTCCATGTTCCCTCTATTTATTTCTGTTCTCCTGTTCTTAGTTCTGCTTGACTCCCCTCACCTCTTTATTGTCTGTCTCTTGCTACTCTTTAGCTGACTTCTTATAATCCTGTCTTACCTCTTATAACTCCTCTCTAACTTTTATTTCCCCCTCTCCCTCTGCTAGTTCCTGACCCCACTAAGTCCAGCTTTTTTCCTTTCTCTTTACGTCGTTCTTGCCTTTACCTTTTTCAGCCTCTTAAAATCCTCTTCACCTCTAACCTGTACATTCACACGGTATTTTTTAACCTCTTCTTACTTACAACTAATACCTACTTGTTGTTCATGACTAACTACTATGGACATTTTTTACTTTAAATATTTATGTTGATACTGAAACTGTTTCTCCTCAGTGTCCAACTGATTTTTAAATTGTAATCTACTCAGGTTTTTACATCAAAAACGTATTTGTACTTGTATGTAGCCATATAATACTTTATTAGTTTAGTTTTATTTTGTATAGTTAGTATTACTAGTGACCTTATAAACAGTAGTGTATTTTAGTTTTTTGATAGTGGAGCTTTTCTCCTCGGGCCTCTGCTGAAAATGGACATGTATCCAGCCAGACTAGCCCGGTTAACAAATGTAAAATAAAAAAAAAAATAAATAAAATTGTTTTCCATAGAATGAATGGAACAGGAGTTTGATATCATTTGTTATGTGGGGAGAGAGCAGGAGCATTCCCAATGGGATATTAGGTGTGAGTAAAGAGATTTTTTAAAAGAGTAATGGTTAGAAGTGGTACGAATGGAAGGTGGTAGGGAGTTCCAGAGACGTGCTAAACCATAAGATAGAAGATTTTTGCCTGGTGGACGGGATGATTTGTACACTTCTATTATATTTTGATTATTGGACCTTAGTACTTTTGCAACTGTTTGTAAAGGTTGGAGATATATATGTTGGTGAAGGTTAGTATGCGCATATTTGTATGTAGGTTTTAGTGTGTGACAAACAAGGCAGCATACAGTGCTGGTATATGACATGTGGTGGTTAAACACTGTGGGTGGTTTATTCAGTTTGCAATGTTGAAGTCAGTGAGGCCTGCTAAAGCTATCTGGGCTGTGAACACCTTCAATGCATTTATCCCAAGACTGTGTGATTTTATTACATTACTGTACACCTCACATCCTTTGTATAATTGATATTCTCACTATGAAAGATGAAATGTATATGTGCCTACATATATATGTATATGTACATCAATGGATGTGTATATGTATATAGTTATATATACTCATACACACCTACATCTACTTGTTGCAATAGATTCTCTGTACTGTTAACTGACTGTGATGGTCAATGTGTTTGTGAATACGTCAAAGATATGTATCTGTGGGATAGCTTAGTGGGAAACTGTTTATGTCATGGTATGATGGGTCCTTGCTTTGATCCTAGCAAAAGCTGTGTATCTTGTTGCCAGGCAGAAAAAGTGCTATTGCATACAGTGTGATACTGTATGCAATAGCACTTTTTCTGCCTGGCAACATAAGTCCCTTGCTTTTAACTAGGGTGTGTCATTGGAGGCTAAAGCACTACATCTATGATTATTGATTGGTACTGATGTTAAATCTAAATCCTGTGTGTACTGTAGCACTACTTGAAGCTCTGGGCCTGTACAGCAAAGTATGGTGTATGTCCACATTGCTTGCATCCAATGTTTTGTGTGGTCCCTGTATTCATCACAGATTACATTTCTCAAGATTAAGGTTGTGTAAGTACTAACACACAGTACTGTATAGTACACACTGTAAGCTTATCTGGGTTGCCATACCTTTGTGTCCTGTAATTATGTCTGATGTGTGTGTGGGTATGTTTGTAACATGTCCTTTGACATATGTGTGGTAAAACATATAACTGCATATCTAGCAACATTCATAGTGTACTACAGCAGTATGCAACCTATATTCCCAATTGTGCACATATTTTGGACACGGATTTGCCATTAACAAGTTGTGTGGTATAATAATAATACATTTACTGGACCTTACACTCATTGTGATGGATGATATATTTCTTTACACATCAGCTTGATGTATATCTGTTGTGGCTAGGTGGTGCATCGTGTTGCATACAGTGTGCCAGATACTCTTGTATAGTCTTATATAGTTGCTGTGCAGGACATGGTTCATTAGAATGAGAGTGAGCCAGGCACTTCCAAGCAGTTGTGGGGTGAGCAGTGATAAGTGGCAATTAAAGGGTTTCACTCTTGGTTAGCTAATAGGTTGCTATATATGGCAGTTCAGTGATATTTGTACTGTATAATGTTAAATGTGCCATATGACTTCCTCAGACATATTTTCATATTTATGTCTTCCAGGGATCATAGCACATCACAGGAACCCCAGTTACAGTAGTGCTGAAGATGACATAATTACTACCAGTATGATTCAGCACTACAGTCTCATGTTCTCACAAATCAGCCAGGACCAGCAGGAGCGTACTGCAATTTGGCAAGATGTTGTCCATAGGGTGAATGAAGTAGGCCTGCATAACCAGACATATGAGCAGGTACACCACCACTGCAGTGATCTTCTCAGATATGTCCGTCAGCATGCTGCTGATGTGTGGAGACAACAGCTTGCAACAGGAGGTGGTGTTAATATCCATCACCCCCTCACCAGAGTGGAGGAGCTGCTCCTGAGCCTGGTGGCACCTGCCCAACAACAACAGCAGCAGACATACACCATGATGGAGGTTGGAGCCACCCAGCAAGCACACATGGAGCATGCAGGTAACATGGCATATCTGTAGACTACTGTTATCTGTATTGGTAGATCATGCATATGTGAGATGTGGAGTGTGTCGTTGAAAGATGTGGAGCCTGTTGCTGTGCAATACTGATCATTTGGAACATAATCTGTAGCCCTGTGAATGTAAACTGTCGTACTGTAAGATTGCAAACACACAGTAGCAATGCCACAGTTGTGGCCACTGAGAAACTGTCTCATCTCTATGTAGGTCCCTCTGGGGGTGACATCAAGGCAGCGGACAGATGCTGGCGAGTGTGTTCTACATTTATTATTGTAAATAAAAAGTGCATGTCATAGTTAAGGTGTAGGCCATGTACACATGTAACACACCTACCCATAATGCATGCTGTGCATTTTTGATGTAAGACCATGCACATCTCACTAATGTGATTAGCTGCCTCAAACACATGCAATACCCAGACCATCTCAAGCAAATGTGGCTAGACTGTAGTGACCATTGGATAGGCACAGTTGATACTCAACATGCACATAACATACACATCTATATCATACACAGAACATTTTAACATGCTACACAGAAAGGATTCCCAAACCCACTGTAAAGACACACTCCAGTATCCAAAATCTCATCCACACATTATACATAATATACCTGAGGGGTAGAGGCCTATCATGGGGCATTTAAACACTCTGCAACACACTACACATTCATGTCAGGGAATGCTCCTTATTGGCCTCCTTAAAAACTCATGTAACAACTGGTTGTGAAATGGTGAATGTAGCCAAGGTAGTACAGTTCCGGTACAACATGAGTAGTGCTGGTTTGGGAAACATTTGTAGCCTTGAGTGACCACATGATGCTTCATGTTGATGGCCAATGGTACTATAGCCCATCCAGTTATTGTAACCACAGTACTACACATAGCTTTCATTGCTATACACCTTGCTATACACCTTAATGTTGCATGTGTGCACACATATGCACCTCTTAACAATATGCATAGCAGTCACCATTTGCACAACTGACACATATATGTCTTGTGATGCTATTGAGTGGCTAGGTCATATGACAAACATTGGGTATGTGTAGTGTTTAAATATGCAGTTGTGTTTTAGCATGCCATGTCATGGATGACCCTGGCATGTCCACAATATGATCTACACTCACCATAAGTACCATACATTGGGTATGTGGCCAAATGGTATTCCATCAATTATCCATGCACCACTGATGATGTTGTATGAATACTCATCATGCATGTGCTAAAAATGTGACTACAATTATTTGCTAAAGACACACAGGCTGTAATCAGCACTGGATACCTATCTGACACACAGATACACATCCAGTCATGGTATGTACACCGGTTTGTTATGGAGCACAGTACATTACAGAGTTTTGAATACCTGCACAGCAATGCTGTGTCCATGTATGCACTATGTTCCAGGGGGAGACCCATCACCTAATAACAAAACACATGCATCAAAGCCATGTAAACTGTTAGTAACAAGGACTGTCTACACTTGCACTGCATGCTGTTCAGCAACACATGTCCTGCATGCTGACATGTGTGATATGACTGTTTTGCTTGTGATACTGTATCCCACCATCACCTGCTATTGTGTATGTTCTGAGATTGCTGGTGTTGTATGTGTCTGCTGTATGGAGGAGTGTACTTTTGTGTGTGTGCATGTGTGCATGTGCGCGTGTGCGCATGTGTGCATGTGTGCATGTGTGCATGTGTGGATGTTTGCATGTGTGCATGTGTGCATGTGCGCATGTGGTCTGACATCATGTTCAGGTCTTCAAGTGTGATTCCTGTTTTCCTCTCAAAGGTGCCGAGGTGGGACTGGTTCAGTACAGCAGGGAACCTGATGTCACTGAGACAGACAGTGGTCATGAGGATAGGTGTGTTGAAGCACAGGCAGGTTTGTCAGGGTCTATTGTTGGGCCACCAATTGACAGTACACAGGTCTCCACCCCATCCATGCACACAGTCATACTGCCTGTACGGCCATCATCACCATTGCCCTTAGCTGAGGGACAGTGTATGGTTGGCACTGGCCAGAACAGTGTGGTATCTATGGCACATGTATCAGGACACAGCAGCCATAGCCAGATGTCCGGAACGGTACCACATAGGCAGAAGCCCAGGGGTTCTCGTCAGAGCACTGCTGGTCATCCTGCCCCTGGCAGACGTGCCACACATATTTCTATCACACGCATGTTCCAGGCTGTCATGGAGGCACAGACATGAATGGAGCGGTACACCAGACAGGGATTAAGTGCACAGAGGGCTCATAACACCTCTGTAAATGACAATATCCATGACCTAGCAGGTGTCATACGTAAGTACACTGAGCTTATTGATAGGCGTTGGGGTGAGACATTGGATGTCCTCCACAATGTCATGTCCATGTGTCATGACAATGTGGGATGTTTGAGACGTCGACGTTGATGTATGCCATCAACATCAGCAACTGGAGGACACCGTGGACGTCCAGCAAGTCACAGCCACTCCCATAGTGCCAGTACCTGCCCCAGCAATGTTGAGGGTCTGTCCATAGACAGTCCTTAAAGACCACATGCACATGGCTCTGGCCAGTCCCAGCAGGGACCTGGATCCAGTGGACATATGTCAACCTCTTTGGATAGTACCCAGTCTGGATTAGTACCTGATACTGTCTGTAGCACCCCTGCCAGGCACAGGTTCCATATCAGTGGCCAGAGACGGTGATCTGTAACGCCTGCCAGGTACAGTCTGCAGCTGTCTCACAAATTCCTGTATATGGCAGCCACATGGTGGAACTGTGTGCATGCAGACACACACACATAAACCAGAAACCTAGGGCAAACACATACCCACACACATTACATCAACATTGGCCCATGACAGTACTCATGGCCCTCACAAACACACTCACACACACACATGTCGATTGTATGGCTCAGTGTAGGCCTCTGGAAAACCAACAACACACCCTGTGCATATGATGAAACCTGTGCCACCTCCTGTCATCTGTAGCACTAATGCAGGAACAGGCTAACATGGTGCTGATGCAGAGGGTGACTTTAATAAAGTATAGCAATGGTTGAATGTGTAGCATGTTGTCAGCAGTAAAGTGTAATGATATCCTTGAAGGTGTAGCTGAGCAGGCATGATGCATTAAAGCTGTAATTAGCAATGTTGTATTGTTTCCACCAGTGTTTATGCCAATTGTGTTTTGTTTGCCCATGTGCCACTTGGCTGATGTGTGTAGTTGTGTCAGCATGTGTTATACAGTGGACAGTAAGTGTGGGGTGTGTGCAGCACAGGTTTGCAGGTGTACATTTGTGATCATGGTGGAGGTGCACTGTCAGCATGTACGTGCATATTGGACACATGGGCAGGGAGAAATGCCCTGTATTAGCCAGTGTTAACACTCCATACTTTCTATTGGTGGCCAGTATACATTGTACTACACACATTTTGGAACTTGAGTACACATGTGTGTGTATGACATGAGTTGACAATGTGCTGTGGGTGATGCTGTTGTTGCTATCTGTCACTGGTTTGCATTACTAAGGTTAACACTGTCCCAGCTGCATAATCCTGTATTAATGCACACTGTTCACCTACAGGGTTGCATGGACCGTGCTATCACAAACACAAGAAATTCTCACTTATACAGTGAAAGTGCATTAGTCTCATGAACCCCTGCCATAAACTAAATATATAATAGAAGGTGTGAAGTTGTGCCAAAAAAGAGTTACATACCAAGAAGGGATAACCTTTCTGGTCAGTATCATTGGGAAAAATACAATCCCTCAATAAACATACAAGGCAAGCTTCAAAATACAAAATGGCAAGGATTCCAAAGACAACACTAAAGCTTTCTTCAGTGTTGTTCATATTCTACAGGGGAAATCTCAGATCGGGTCACAGTTAACGTAAATGGTCACAAAGTACACTTATCTGACTGACATTATCAATTCCTTGTCAGACAGTTTTAATGCAAATTTCACCACCCTGTCATTACACAAGGGCCACATTTCCAGACCTGAAGAATGTAAAACCTGATATTTCACAGACACTCTGGTTAAAACATCTCTTTAACAAAGTACATACCACAGTGGCAATAGTACTGGACAGTGTCCCTGGCTGTGTCATACACAAGCTGACATATGAAGTCACCACTCACCTAAACGCTCTGTCCAGATGCAGCCTCTATACAGGTTATATACTTGTGGAATGACACTCGGTCATGGTGTTCACAGTCCACAAGAGTTGAGCTACATCTTCTTCTTCTTCTCCTTTTGGATGCTCCCATTAGGGGTCACCACAGTACATCATTTCTTCCTGCCCTCTGCATCTTGCACTATCACACCATCCACCTGCATGTCCTCTCTCACCACAGCCATAAACCTCATCTTAGGTATTCCTCTTTTCCTGTTACCTGGCAGCTTCATCCTTAGCATCTATTTCACAATATACTCTGCATCCCTTCTCAGCACATGTACAAACCAACTTAATCCTGCCTATCTGGCATGGTCTACTAACCTTCAAACCTGGCCTGACTCTCTAATATACTTATTCTTAAATCTGTCCACCCTTGTCACACCCAGTGCAAATGCTAACATAAATTGATTAAGGGTAGAACTACAACAGGTCCTGGAAACTCTCACCCTATAAGCCAGACCAATGTTATCTGGAAGGCTATGGAGCACAGCATTATGGAACTCATTAACAGAGACATTATGAACCTGCAAACACTGCACCATACCCACTTAGGTTCTCTAAAGGCCAGATCATATTTCACAGACACTCTGGTTAAAACATCTCTTTAACAAAGTACATACCACAGTGGCAATAGTACTGGACAGTGTCCCTGGCTGTGTCATACACAAGCTGACATATGAAGTCACCACTCACCTAAACGCTCTGTCCAGATGCAGCCTCTATACAGGTTATATACTTGTGGAATGACACACGGTCATGGTGTTCACAGTCCACAAGAGTTGAGCTACATCTTCTTCTTCTTCTCCTTTTGGATGCTCCCATTAGGGGTCGCCACAGTACATCATTTCTTCCTGCCCTCTGCATCTTGCACTATCACACCATCCACCTGCATGTCCTCTCTCACCACAGCCATAAACCTCATCTTAGGTATTCCTCTTTTCCTGTTACCTGGCAGCTTCATCCTTAGCATCTATTTCACAATATACTCTGCATCCCTTCTCAGCACATGTACAAACCAACTTAATCCTGCCTATCTGGCATGGTCTACTAACCTTCAAACCTGGCCTGACTCTCTAATATACTTATTCTTAAACCTGTCCACCCTTGTCACACCCAGTGCAAATGCTAACATAAATTGATTAAGGGTAGAACTACAACAGGTCCTGGAAACTCTCACCCTATAAGCCAGACCAATGTTATCTGGAAGGCTATGGAGCACAGCATTATGGAACTCATTAACAGAGACATTATGAACCTGCAAACACTGCACCATACCCACTTAGGTTCTCTAAAGGCCAGATCATGGCTCCTACACCTAGTAGACTTCAAGCCAGTCAACAAGGCTATAGGTGAGGAAGGGGAGGTCAACACAGCCAAGCTATAGCTCACCAGCAATTCATACCCATCCCACATACTGGAATTATACATAACCTCAACAGACTGACCATAAACGATTGTTTGATGATGGCTTAACAACTGACGCACAGATGTAGGACACACAGTAACATTTGCAGCCTCCATTTAATATTCTATGCCAGTAACAAGTGGTATTCACCTGCACTCAGTCCAGGGACCACTCCTTTTTGGCATATAGCTTTCTTAGGTACAAGCAAACACAGTAGGGATATGTCTGCCCACGTTTGACAATGCATACTTTGGGCTGTACTTTATTCTCCAGATAACACACACATCCTCCAAAAGGGTATCATACAGACAGATACTTGGTATCAAACTCAAGCTGTAAAGCTATAAGCCAAAGCAAGCATAGTTATCCACTTTTAGAAAACAAAGTATCCCCAGAGTACCACATAGGTAATAGCCCCCAAAATGTGGAACAGGTACTAATGTATACATAGAGCCATATGTTAAGTAGTCATCTCACCTTTGATAATCACATTACCAAAGGGTTTTGGAAATCCCTCTGTGGAGCACATAAGCAATAAAGGGTTTGCATGCAGATCCACAGAGGTTGTTGCACACCTATAATGATTAGTCATCTTTGCCAGACTTTGCTTGCTTTGGAACAGATTTCAAATATACCCAAGCATAAACCCTCACTCACACTCTTCGATAGAGACCGTGATAAATGGATGTGAAATGGAAGACATAGCCCAGGGATCACTGCAGTGGCTAAGCTCATCACACGCATACAGAAGTGACCTAAGGTCTGGAAAGTGCCAGCATGCTCTGGCAAAGATAACAGACGCGTTCATGGAGAAAGCAGAGTATCCACCTATGAAATACTTGAGATCACATGTATGTATATGGATTTGCCCCACAGCTACCTTACATGTGTAATACACATGCAGTTGTCATTGTGATATTTCATACACTAGAAAAATCAAAACCCACACCACATTGGCCACCGGTGTCACACACACACAGTTAGCAAGTGCAAGATTCAAACTCTTTCCTAACTACATTATGATACTACAGCAATACACATTTACACGACGCACTATACACATTACTGGGATTTCACCTTTCCACAGTTATATTTGTAGGATGGTGACATCATGAGACTTGACAAAGATGAGTATAACACTTTTAAGGGGTGTGAGTAGTCTCCAAATAGGTTGCTCTTTCCCTGGGAAACATACACACACAGTTGGTAAGTGTTGGATTCAAACCCCTGCTTAACTACATTGTAATACTACAGCAGTACACATTTATAAGACATGCTATATACATTACTGGGATTTTACCTTTCCACAAGTATATTTGTAGGATGGTGACATCATGAAACTTGACAAAGATGTGTATACCACTTTTAAGTGGTGTAAGTAGTCTCTAACAAGGTTGCTCCTTCCCAGGGAGACACACACACTCGGCAAGTGCAGGATTCCAACCCCTACCTAACAGCATTATGATAATGCAGCAGTATGCATTTACCCGACGAGCTATACACATTACTAGGAATTGCAGCTTTCCACAGGTATATTTGCAGGATGGTGACATCATCAGACTTGACAAAGATGAGTATACCACTTTTAAGGGGTGTAAGTAGTCTCCAAAAAGGTTGCTCCTTCCCAGGAAGACACACACACTCGGCAAGTGCAGGATTCCAACCCGTATCGAATTACATTATGATACTACAGCAGTATGCATTTACACAACACATTATACACATTATTAGGTTTTCACCTTTCCACAGGTATATTTGTAGGATGGTGACATCATCAGACTTGACAAAGATGAGTATACCACTTTTAAGGTGTGTGAGTAGTCTCCAAAAAGGTTGCTCCTCCCCGGGGAAACACACACATTCACACACACACAGTTGGCAAGGGCAGGATTCAAGCCCCTACCTAACTACATTGTGATATGACAGCAGTACACATTTACACAACGCATTATACACATTACGGGGATTTCTTCTTTCCACAGATATATTTGTAGGATGGTGACATCATGAGATGACAAAGATGAGTATACCACTTTTAAGGGGTGTGAGTAGTCTCCAAAAAGGTTGCTCTCCCCAGGGAGAGACAAACAAATACACACACACACACACACACACACACACACACACACACACACACAGTTGGCAAGTGCGGTGTTCTTAATCCAAACTAAGTACATCTTTACACTTCAGCAAGCAATATGGAGTTACAGGGTGCAATACAGACATTACTTGCTGACAGTTTGCACAAATGTTTTTTTCACATTTGCTAACCTCAGCAGGCTTATCATACTAGGTGTATTGTGAGTGTATTGTAAGCATAGGCCATGACCATATCATATATGGGTTGATGCACCACATGCTGGCACACACAGGGTAAAACCTTGAGTAGCATCTTACCTTCACCTACATGATACTGAAATATAACAGAAAGATGTTAAACTTCAACAATTGGCTGAGCTTCTGGTGTCATTCAAAGGGGATCCAGTCTCTGTCTGCCCATGATGATATGATAGACAAACCTTGTTGCTTCTCTACAGATGGTTTGCACCTGTCGTCCCTATGCTTCTGAATACTGGCCAAAGCTCTTGCTGTCCCCATATTACCTTTTTTAGGCAAGACTCAAAGGTTCATAGGTTCATAGGTAGGTACTAGGCTATCGGCCCTGGGGCCTATACAAGCCCAGCCAAAAAGGTACCCTGGCTTTTGCCACCCAAGAAATGTATTTTCCTGTGCCACTGTCAAGCAGAGACACAGAAGTGATCCCCAGGGTGAATTTCCTATTTCCCATCCAATCATCAAGATTTTTCTTGAAGAGTGCTAATGAGGAGCTTTGTTTGATATAGATAAGTAATTTATTCTGGAGTATGTGAAGTCTCTGGGACAGGAATCTATCCCTCCAGCATGTTCTGTTTATTGTGGTAACAAAGTTTGGTCCCTAGAATGTGTAGTTTCATAGGTTCATAGATAGGTACTAGGCTATCTGCCCAAGGGCATTTATAAGCCTAGCCAGAATGTGTTGGCTTTCGCCTCCCTTTTAAATTAGTTTCCTGGGCCTCTGTCTAGCAGGGCTACTGAAGTGATCCCAGGGGTAAATTTACAATTTCCCACCCACTCGTCAAGATTCCTCTTGAAGAGAGTCTGCAAGGCTGTCTAACATCAACTGGGATTCTATTACAGAGTGAGGGAAGTCTCTGGGGCAGGTATCTATCCCTCCAGCACGTCATGTTTCATGCTTTGCTGAGGTTTAATTCACTGGAACGTGTGGCTCTAAGAGATTTGTTTTTCTTGAGGTGGAGCATGTCCATTAATTCCGGGTTGGACATGGCCTTATACATCAAGCATAGCATAGATCACCTCTGAGCAGGCAGTAAGCAACCAAATAGAGCTGGAGTTTCTTTAGTCGAACTGCATAGGGCATCTCTTTGAGGCCCATGATCCTCTTGATGAGGTAATTCTGTGGTCTTACCAGGTGTTGCATGTGCCAATTAAGGTACATACCAAATGGGGCATTGTTCTCTATTATGGGCCTAATGAGTGATGAGTAAAGGGGCACAATAACCTCTCTTGATCTAGAGGTGAACCCTTTTGTGATTAGGTGGGCTACATAGAAGGAATATCTAACCACTTTGGCAATGTGATTATCAAAGGAGAGGTTACTATCTACCTGGGTCCCCAGGTCCCTAATTACATTTTCCGTACCTAGTGGATTACCACCTATGTGGTAATTCATGGGCACTTTGTTTTTTTCAAAGGGGATGACTATGCATTTTTTGGCATTCAGCTTGAGGCCATGGTTTTGACACCAGGTATCTGTCTCTGTAAGACCCTTCTGGATGATGTCTGTGTCAGCCAGAGAGTTGATTATGGCCCCCAGTTTGCAGTCATCTGTGAATTTAGTCAGCCATAGTCCTCCCATGCTTGCCTGTACCTCAGAGAAGTATATACTGAACAGGAGGGTTCCCATGACCGAGACCTGTGGGATGCCACTTGTGACTGATTTAGAGTCAGACATGGCACTCGCAACTCTGACCATGTGTGTTCTATTTGTGAGCCAGTTGGCCACCCATCTCATGACATAGGGGTTAATGTTCAAGCTGGTAAGCTTGTCTATGATGCCATAGTGGGGAATGATGTTGAAGGCCTTAATGAGGGCCAGGTAGGCTGTATGGGCTATCTTCCCTTCATCTATGGTCTTGGTAACTGTTTCAAAGAAGTCAACTAGGATTAGGAGGCAGGATCTGCCTTTAACAAAGCCGAATTGGGTAGGGTCCAGTGTCTGGAAGTTCCCAATGTCTCTGTTTTTGAGTTCCATGATAATTCGCTCCATAGCTTTGCAGACCAGGCTGGTCAGGCTAATAGGGTGATAGTTTCCAGGTTCTGTTGTGGCACCACCTTTGTGGAGTGGGATGACTGTTACTGTATGCCATTCTTTGGGTACATAGCCTGTGGTAAGGCTGAGTCTGAACAGTGAATTTAGGTGACGGTTTAATTCCTTTTGGAGCTCATGTAAGACACAGCCTGGGACACCATCTGGTCCCAATGATGCTGTATTCTTAGCTTTGGAGAGGTCTCACCTGCATGTCGATGATGTCTGAGGCTCTGCATTCTTCTGGGATGGACACAGGCCCTTTTGGGGGTGAGGGGGGGTGAAGTTTGCACTAAACTTGTCCACCAAAATGTTAGCAATGTCAGTTGGTTCAGTGTATTTTTTGCAATTTTGCAGTAGCTCAAAGCATATCTGAGAGTTGCCACCTAAATGTTTGATATCGCTAAAGAAGGCTTTGTGGTTATCATTAGATTCCTTAGCAATTTTTCTTTAGAAACTGGCCTTGGATGATTTTATGAGCAATCGTAGTTTCTTGCTAATAATGATCAGTGATGCTGTTCCTTTTTGGAATTTTGCTCTATCATGTAGTGGTTTCCTCCTTCTGTTGTATAGCTTATTTATGGCCAAGGACCACCAGACTGGTTTCCTCTTTTTGGAGGAGCGAGTCTTGGTTTTACTCGGGATGGCTTGATCCATGCATCCCTGTAGATGCTCATATAATGCACTTCTAAAGGATTTTGCGGATTGGATAGCATTATCCTGTAGCAAGAGGGCTTTGAAACTTTCCACTTCGGTCTTGAGAGTGTGAAGTTTGCTTTTGAAAAGTTTTTCACAGTGGTTTCCTTGACTGGGGGTGGGGTCGGGATGTGGATGTCCAGTGTGATTACTTTATGATCTGATCTTACCAGCAAGGGGTTTACCTTTGGTGTGGAACACTGATCCCCCATGTTGGTGATGATCAGGTCCAGTATGTTGTCACCTCTAGTGGGCATGGTGACCAGCTGTTCCAGGGAGTTTGAGTTTATAAACTCTAGGAAGCACTGGGCAAAGGAGTTTGTACTTGAGTAATTCTCCCAGTCAGTGTTTGGATAGTTGAAATCTCCTAATATCATGGTGTTTGGTAGGACCTTTATATTTTCCAGTGTTCTCAGGAATGCTGAGTGAGGGTCCTGAGACAATGTAGGTGGTCTGTAGCAGGCTACAATCTGATAAGCAGCTTTGCCCACTGTTAGTTGCACTTGGATGGTCACCGAGGCCTCCTGCTGTGCCACTGACCTGGAGGTGTGGGTATCCTTTATGAAAATGGATACACCCCCTCCTTTTGTATTTCGGTCTGGGTTTTGGGGCCAAAGCTTGGAGAGATTGGGATTTCTTTAAGTGGAGCATTTCCAACAGCTCTGTGTTTGACATAGCTTTGTATGTTATGCAGAGATCACCTCTGAGTAGGCGATATGCGACAGAGTAAAGCTGGAGTGTTTTGAAATGGTCTGTGTAGGGCATGTATTTGAGGCCATGAATCCTCTTTGTGAGGTATTTTTTTGGGCTTTCCAGTTGTTGTAGATGTCTTGTGAGGTACATATCAAAAGGGGCGTTGTACTCTATAATGGATCTAATGAATGATGATTACAGGGAACAATGACCTCTTTTTTTCTGCATGAGAAACCATTTGTGATGAGGTGTGCCATGTAGAAGGATTTCCTGACTACTGTGGTGATGTGATTATCAAAGGAGAGTCTACTGACCACCTATGTCCCAAGGTTTCTTATCACACTTTCAATGTTAAGTACACTACCACCTATGTTGTAGTTCATGGGTACAAAGTTTTTACCAAAGGGGATGACAATGCACTTTTTGGCATTGAGCTTGAGGCCATGGCTTTGACACCAGGCATCTGTCTCAGTGAGGCCCTTTTGTAGGATGTCCACATTGTTAGTAGTTTCAATTATGGCTCCTAGTTTGCAGTCATCTGGGTACTTCATTAACCAAAGACCTTCTGTGTTAGCCTGTACTTCAGGGAAGTAGATACCAAACAGGACGGAACACAGGACTGAACCCTGTGATACTCCATTTGTCACTGGTCTGAAGTCGGACTTGGAGTCTGCTACTTTCACAGTGTGGGTTCTGTCAGTGAGCCAGTTAGCAACCCATCTTGTGACATAGGGATTTATACCTAGTTTAGTGAGTTTATTTATAATTCCAGAATGGGGGATGGTGTTGAAAACCTTGGCAAGATCTAGATAGGCTGTGTGAACCACCTTATCCTTGTCTACGGCTTTGGTGACTGCTTCGAAGAAGTCTATCAGGTATAGGAGACACGATCTGCCTTTTACAAACCCAAAATGGTTGTGGTCCAGAGTTTGAAGATTACCAATGTTTTTGTTTATAAGTTCCATGATGATACATTCCATGGCCTTGCAGACCAGGCTCATCAGGCTAATGGGGCACTAGTTCCCGAGGTCCGTGGTGGCTCCCCCCTTGTGTAGTGGGATAACTGTCATTGTGCACCATTCAGCAGACACAAAGCCTGAGGTGAGGCTATGATTGAACATGGTACTTAGGTGTGGAGCCAGTTTGCTCTGTAGTCCATGTAGAATGCAGCATGGGATGTTATCTGGTCCCATGGATGCTGTGTTCCTGGCTTTGAAGAGTGCTTTTTACCTGTGCAGCTGAGATTACAGCAACTTTGCATTCATCCGGTATAGAGATGGGCTCTTTCATGGGTGAGAGGGGGGTTAGCACTGATCCTATCTGTCAGGATGTTGGCAATATCAGTTGGGGCTATATATTTAGTGCCATTGTGCTGTAACTCAGAGCAGATATGAGTGTTGCCATTGTGATTCTTGACATAGCTATAGAATACTTTGTGGTTGTCTTTAGAATCAGTGGCGATTTTGTTTTCGTAACTAGCTTTGGAGGATTTTATCAGGGATCGCAGCTTCTTACTGAGGCTGACCAAGGAGCTCCTCCACTCATGGGTTTTACCCACTTTTGCAATAGTTTATTCCTTCTGTTGTGCAGGTGATTTATGGTAGGAGACCACCAGATTGGCTTCCTTTTCTTGGAGGATAGCATCTTGGTTCTGTTTGGGATAGCATGAATCATGCACTCATGTAAGTGCTTATAAAGTGCAATTATGTAGGATTCAGTAGTCGTAACTGTATTGTCCATCTGCATGGGTGTTCTGAAGTTCACCACTTTTGTCTTAAGAATCATGAAGTTGTCTTTGGAGATATTCTTAACATGGTTTCCTTAATGGGGGTGGGGGGCAGAATGTAGATATGTAGGGTAATTAACTTATGGTCAGATCAGACCAATGAGGCATTGACTTCAGGTGTGGAACACCGTTCACTCAGGACAAACCAAACCCCGTAACCAACACAAATAACCAGAAAGTGAGCTAAATGCTACTCATTGTCAGGGGTCTCAGCCTCCAGATGCACACACTCGAGGCACTTCTCAGTATGGAGAATATTGATATCTGTGCAGTAAAACAAACCTAGTTCAAGGCTCCAGAGAACACACCAGCACTACCCGGATACTACTCATTCCATACCTTCCAGCATCAGAACCTGGATCATAACACATAGGGTGGGAATGTATCCGTATTCATCAAGGATACCTACACCTCTCTCTACATGCTCTCTACAGGATATGTACCCATAGAATTTTGCACAGCAATGTTCTTCCCACTCCACAGGGGTGGGGCCACAAAAGACCCTTGGCATTCACGCTCTATGAACCTGCCAAGTCTGATCTGCAAGGCAATGGAGCCAATCATAATGGAAGTCAACAATAAAGACATTGGGAACCTTCACATAGTTGAGCACACCCAGTTTGGCTTCGTCAAATGCAGATCATGCCTCCTGAACTGGGTGGATTTCTTTGAGACAGTTACCCAGGCTACAGATGATTGAAATGAGCTCCACACAGCCTACCTATACCTCGCTAAGGCCTTTGACACCATTCCCCAGTCAGGTATCATAGATGAAATCACCAACCTGGGCATGAATCCATACATCACAAGATGGATTGCAAACTGGCTCACAGATAGATCCCACAAATTAAGAGTTGCTGGCTACATGTCAGATTCTACACCAGTAACAACTGGTGTCCCCCAGGGTTCAGTCCTGGGGTCCCTCCTGTTTGGTATAGACTTCTCAAAAGTACAGGCTAACACAGGAGGGTTGTGGTTGACTAAGTTTGCTGGGAACTGTAAAGTGCCATAATAGATTCCCCGGATGACACAGATATTCTCCAAAAGGGATTCTATGAGACAGATGTGTGGTGTCAGAATCATTGCCTCAAGCTCAATGTGGAAGAATGCATAGTAATCCCCTTTGGTGAAAACAAAGTACCCACAAACTACCACATAGGTGTTACCCCCTTAAAACTGACAAGGTAATAAGGGATCTGGGGACACAAGTAGATAGTCATCTTTCCTTTGACAACCATGTTGCCAAAGTGATTGGGAAATCCTAAGTGGCCCACCTAATCAACAAAGGGTTTGCATCAGGATCAAAAGAGGTAATGGTGGCCCTCTACTCTTAAGTCATCAGACCCATCATTGAGTACAATGCACCATTTTGGATGTACTCAACTAAGCATATCCAGCAGCTGTAGAGACCACAGAGGTACCTCACCAAGAGGATTACTGGCCTCAAACAGTTGTGTTATGCAACACAACTGGTAAAACTAAATCTGTTCTCTGTTGCGTACCACCTACTCAGAGGCACACTCTGCCTAACATACAGATCCATGTCCAACACATAACTGTTGAACATGCTCCATCTACGGATAATAAAATTGAGTCGCACTACACACTCCAGGGATATGAACCTCATCACAACAATGAATACAACATGCTGGTGGGATAGAGTACCATCCCAGATACTTGCCTTACTGTGGAACAGAGTCCCAATGTACATCAGACAGAGCCCCTCGCTGACACTCATCAATAGGAACCTTGATGAGTGGATGGGAAACAGACAATTCATGCCAGGCAGCACATCATCAGCTCCACTAGAAAGAGGCTTAGGGTATTAACTATTAGAACTAGGCTTGGGAGACTACCCAATGGGGTGGCAAAAGCTGCACAACTTGCCTAGGCTAATATATGCTTTCGTGAAGATAGTCTACTACATACCTATGAACCTATGTGACAGGTAGATGTCTACAGATAGTAGATGTGTACTTTATTGTACAGTCATGATGTACAGGAGGCACATGGACCACATACACTGTAATGCTTACAGAAAATGGTGGCTGTTCTGTACAGTGGGTGAGATGTACACCTCATGTCTTTTGTGCCATTGGGATGTATGCTGGGTGGGACAGTCCTGGATGGCTCCCTGTCATGGTCACCCTCTTACACACATCTCTGCCCATCCATCTTTGGCTTATTATACTGTGTTCTTCCTACAGATATATATATATATATATATATATATATATATATATATATATATATATATATATATATATATATATATATATATAGGTACATAGGTAGGTAATAGGATATTAGTATGGCCAGAGTGTGCAGCTATCACCACACATGGGGTTTGTTCCCTAGGCCTCTGTGTAGTAGAGCTGATGAAGTGATCCATGGTGTGACAGTTCAGTTTCACATACACTCATCAAGGCTCCTCTGGAAGAGTGCCATTTAGGGACTCAGCTTAATGTAGGTTGGGAGCCTGTTCCAAAGCAAGGGAAGTCTGTAAGTTAGTAATATATCCCTCCAACATATTCTATTTATTGTTGTGATGATGATATCCCTAGAGCATGTGGCACAGTGAGCTTGGGTTTACTTCAGATAGCGCATGTACATCAGTTCTGCATTGGACATGGACCTGTCTGTTGGGCAGAGATTGCCTGAGTAAACAGTATGCAACAGAGTACAGATTGAGTTAAATTCGGTCTTGTTGCATGAGGCAACTGTGTGAGGCCAGTAATCCTCTTGTTGAAGTACTTCAGTGGTCTTTCCAGCTGCTGAAGGTGGCTTGTCTGATTGTGCTGTGATACTCTCTGATGGGTCTGATGACTGATGAGTAGAGGGAACCTCCTTTGACCTACATGCAAAGACCTTGGCAATTTATGGGAACACATAGCATGATTTTCTAACCACTTTGTGAATGTGTTTCTGGAAGTAGAGATGACTATCCACATGTGTCCATAGATCCCTTATTATTACCTCCATATTTAGGGTGTTGGCACTTATGTGGTATTTGTATGACTGTAACTCGAGGCCATAATTTTGACACCACATCTGTCTGACTGAGACCCTTTTTAAGGATGTCTCTGTTGTCCCAAACATTGATTATGACAACCTTTTTGCAGTCATCCACAAACTTTGCTAAACATAGCCCTCATGTGTTTGACTGTATTTTTGAAAAGTATACACCAGACAGGAGGAGTCCCAGGACTGATCCATGGGGGACAGCAGTTGTTGCCAGCTTGAACAGGAGACCACAATTCTTACCTTGTGGGATCTATCTGTGCCCCAGTTCACAATCCATCAGATGACATACATGTTTATGCACAGGTTGCTGATTTTGTGGATATGACATGTGTGTGGGATGTTGGAAAAGGGCTTTTCAAGGTCTATGTAGGCCATGTGGAGATCATTTCATTGATGTATGTCTTGGGTGACTGCCTTGAAAACTGTCTAGCAGGTTTAGGAACCATGATCTGCCCCTGACCAAGCCAAAATGGGTAGGGTTGGGTGTTTGTAGGCTCCCAATAGCTCTGTTTATGAGTTCCATAATGATGTACTCCATGGCCTTGCAGATCAGGCTTATTAGGCTTATAAGACTATAGTTTCCATGGTCTGTTGTGCACCAACACTTGTGGAGTGTGCCAAACATTGCTGTAACCTATTCAACAGTTTCATATCCTGTACAGAGGGTGAGTCTCAACAGACTGTTCAGGTGCAGGGTGTGTTTGTTTTGGAGTTCACATATGACACATCCAGGGAAACCATGTCATCCCATAGACGCCATATTTTTAGGTTTGGATAGAGCTGTTTAACCACTGTATATGTGATTTATGGGTTTTCACAATCTCCAGGTATGGTAATGAGCCCTTTTGTCAGTGAGAGGGGGTTAAATATGTATGAACCTGTCTGACAAGATGTTGGCAATGTCAGTCATGTACATGTATTCATTTACACTTTGCACTGACTCAGAACATATATGAGTTTACACTGATATTTATGACATAGCGAAAGAAAGCTTCATGGTTCTCTATGGACTCTTTGGCAATATTTTTGCCAGAACATGACTTGAATAATGGTAGGAGTGCTCATTGTTTCTTGATGACACTGATCTGAGATTTATTGATCTTCTTTGCATTTTCACTTTCATTGAACAACTTAAGTACTTGTAGTATATAGTTTGATTATGACAGGGGTCCAATATATTATATGGGCCTGTGTGCGCAAGGCAGGATTGGTGAATAGTGACAAGTGTCTGGAGTAAGAACTGCAAATGCCAGATATGTGTGGCCCACTGCTGTACTCACACATGGCCTAAGTGTGTGTGAGCATGCCCAGTATGACCTTTCAGTATGTTGTTGACTATTTGCTTCATTTGTTTAAGTGTGTGTGTGCATGCCCAGTATGACCTTTCAGTATGTTGCTGACTGAAATTTGCCAAATTTGTTTAAGTGTGTGAGCATGCCCACTATGGGCATATATACTATATGTGTGTGAAAAATCAAGTTGGTTTTTACTTCAGGGCTCACCTTTGTGTTGTACATTGACAGGAAGCATGGTGTGCCTGCAGAGCTTCCATGAGTCAATTTGCATAGATTTATCAACATTTCTACATACAGGGGGGACAGCTATTATTTGTACATTTCTACCCGGGGGCACACCTGATTGTTACTGTGGGTGTACATAGGATGAGGGGTACACCTGACACTTATACACATTTGCTAGGCCTGCACTACTATGTCAGTTACTCCATTTCAGTCTGTACTGTTGCCTATCGTACTGGCTTGGGATATACCAATGTACTACAGACCTTAGCTTCTAATTACATGCATATTAGTTTGTGATTTCATAGCCTACCCAACCCACATCACACTGCCTGGCCTGCTATTATCTGTCTGCATAGGCATGGGGGGAGGCTACTCATATGCCTCTTCAGAGGGCAGGATAAAGCATTTGTTTGTGTTTGTGTTTGCGTTTGTCTACAATTGTCCTGCTGGCTGTGACTGTTAGGTATGTGACCCCCCCCCCCCAACTGGTATGTGTGAGTGACTTAAGTTGTGTCTGTGCCAGTGAAATGCTGTCATGGCTTAGTGGTTCAGTACTGTGACTATAGTGCACAGTATCCTACGTTTGAGCCCTGTCACTGCTTTTTATTTTCCTGCTGGGCAGACCTGACTGGTTAAGGAACAGTAAAGCAGGTGTGAGCATGCTTACCTGACTTTGCTTGACTTTGCTTGACTTTGCCCGACTTTGCCCAACATTGCCCAACTTTGCCTGACTTTGCCCAACATTACCCAACTTTGCCCAACATTGGGCTGGTTACCGCAGTGCACAGCTATGTGCAATTGTATTTAAATATGCTCACTACTGGTAAAATTTGCTTAGCAGTGTTTTATATTGCTTAAAATAGGGACTCATGCCTCAGGTGGTGCTGCATGGCTGCCTATGTTGGATGCACATATTACACTCCCTGTACATGTTTGAAAACAGGTAGTGTCAATTTCGGCATCCCTTTTACTGTATGTGCGAGTCAGAGAGAGGTGTAATTTCCAGGGTTCCTACTGAGTCAGTGTATGTGCTATACATTGCCTCTTTGCCACGGACAGGGCAAACTGGGCATACCTCCTTCTGCCTACTGGGGCAGGCTCAGGTTGTTCCTCCTCCAAGTCACGCTGTGCCTGTGCAGGCCTTGGCAATGGTGGGGGGCTGTTTGGTCCTGCCCCATGTTGTTCCTGCTGCAGCTGTTTCCGCAGGATCATATTGTGTAGCATGGCACTTACCATGACAATTTGGGTACATGTAGTTGGTGAGTACTGCAAGGCTCCACCAGATGTGTCCAGGCACTGGAACCGTGACTTGAGCATCCCAAATACATGCTCAGTTATGTTTCTTGTTTGTGCGTGTGCCTCATTACAGAGTTCTTGTTCGGGTGTGTGTGCATTTCTGATGGGTCTCATCAGCCATGGCTCCAGTGTGTATCCAGCATCCCTCACTAGGTGACCATCAGGGATGTCCCCATTGGCAAATCTCTGGTACAGCTGCATCAGATGCCAGATGTGGGAATCGAGATAACTTCCAGGGCAGCCAGCACACACATTTACTATTATGCCATGTGCATCGCACACAACCTGGCAGTTGATGGAGGGGAAGTCCTTGTGGTTGACGTAGACCTTACCCCACTCACTGGGTGGTGCTTTGATGTGTATGTGCGTGCAATCTATTGCACCCACTACCTCAGGGAATTCTGCTATTTGGTGGAAAAGATGCATATTGCTTGCCAATGCCTCATGGGAATTGGGGAAATATACGTGCTCACTTACATGTGCATCCAGGAACTGGTACAATACCCTGGATGCTGATGCCTGTGAAATCCCCATCATATCACCAGTTGGTCTCTGGAAGGTACCTGTAGCTAGTATTCTTAGGCCAACACATACCTTGGTATCCACTGGGATGGGTTCCCCTCTGTTGGTTCTGTGTGTGAGGCATGGCTGGCACAGCTCAACAATTTGCTGCAGGAGGTCTCTGTCCACCCTATAGCACTCTACTATCTCCAGCTCATGTAGCCCCTGGTAGATTACCCTGGGTCTGTACACTCTTCTCCATTTCCTCACTGTGGGTTGCTCAGCAGCATTCGCAACATCACCACCCTCAGCGCCTTGCACATTTTGGTTTATGATAGCAAGAGCAGCCCCTAACATTTTGTCTGACTTTAAAGTTTTTAAGCTTTCCCTCTTTGTATACTGCAGTGTTACAGAGTTCTTGGAAAAAAACAGGGAAGAATGCTGTTTGCAGAGTTTAAAGTGCTGGGCTGGGCTGGGCTAATCTGCTACCTGTGTAATTGGCTGATTCTGATATATTTCACCTGGCAGCTCTGCTAGTTCTCCTTGGTTAACTTCCTATTACTTCTTTTCCTTCCTTTTGCCTTTCTGTTTCCACTCGGGGCAGTCTCCGCAAACACGCGCACATGCTGTGTGCATGTTTGCAAGAAATTTCAGATATTTCCATGGTGTGCACCTTTGGTTTCTGTTTTTCAAAAAGGACAACTGTAGACATGCCTCTTGCAATCCTGAGCAACTCAGGGTAAACACAAGACACTGTGCTCCAATTAGCTTACAGCCTTTCTGACACACTCCCTCATGATGTTACCTATATTCTACTCTACTACTCACCTACTCCTACACTTACACTCTTGGGACATGGCTCACATGCTTGGGAAAATTGGGATTCACTATCCTTATCCTCATTTGCATAGGATTGCCTACTAATGCATGGTTACATCTCTCGCACTGAGCTTCCCCCCCTTAGCAACCACTACTCAGTGGCCACGTTGTCTTCAGCCTGCCATTCATCTGCATGGCAGGATAAGCTTTTTAGTGAAAATGGCTATTTTTGGCTATTTTTTAATTATTTTCTTGTTTTTAAAGCGCCACACGTTTGCGCGGTGCTGCGCTATGCTTAAACATCGGAGATCGGGAGAAAAAAGTTAGATTTTAATAATTTTAAACATTTATAAATGCCAATGGCTTTAAATTTGGCCAGTGGCATGCTTCCTCAACTGTATGCATCTTTTATTTGGAGCTGTCATAGCTCCATTTAGTTATTTGCAGTTACCAACGGAGTACATTTCTGCAGATAACACTAATCTTCCATGGACAGGTTAGTGTTTCCTGGATTGCAAATTTACCTCATTTGCATAGCTTTCAGCAGCAAATGAGGTAATTTGCATACCATGACGCTATCTGTGCAAGAGTAGCTTTAGCAGCTCTCGTGCACGCCCCTGCTGGCTGTACCTGGATCGCACAGCAGACATATTGCCTCCATGAGCTCCTACACTCTTCTTGCACTCCATGCAAACTTTCGTAAATCAGGCCCATAAAAGAGACCACTAATGAATATTTCTTTAAATTCATGATACTACAAGTAATTCTTGAACATATAAGAGAAAATTATATTAAAAATTTAATAGAGATAGAAGAAAACAAATAATTAAATTTAGGGCACAAAAACACCCAAGTTTAAATTAAATGTTTAGTATTAAGCCAATGTTAAAAGAATTGCATAACCGACTTAAGTAAATGGTTGTTTAAATTTTAATTGGTTTAATTGAATTGTTACCTGATTTTAGGTCATGTGAGTTTGTACTATATAAGTAAATGATGCACTTGATGAAATCATCTGCCAGATGTAGTTACAATGTGAAAGTGTTAAACTTATGGTTTTAATGTTATTATTATTATTATTATTATTACTAAAATTTGAAGTATTTTTTATGCTTTATATTGACTACTTATGGTTCAAGACAATTTTGTTTAATATTTAAATATAGATTTTGGTTCATCCAGATTTATCGCAAACTGTTATTCTTTTTTATAATAGTTGAGTGGAATCCCTGAGCTACTTATCCAGTTTAGCTGTTTATTTCATATACCTAGTCATGCTTCATTTAGAAAATTATGCTAAGTATTAACTAAACTTTTGCTAAGTATTAGCTATTCAAAATAAACTAAACCTGCCTTTTGTATATTATTTCTATGTATGTTCTCTTGTTTGAGTTGGATTTAATATGGGGCAGTGTTTACTGTCAGATTGTTTAGTCCCACAGACCACGTGGGATTCGCAGAGATAGAGGTTAAACATGCAAAACTTCCAAAATGGCACTCCAGCTGGGAACAAATTATTAAACCAGATATGTTTGATAGTACCCAGTACATCACTATAATGCCACATCCAAAGTTCTGATGTCTTCAATATAGAACAGCATAGCTTGGGATCATAATTCATATGTAGCTGCTAATCATGTTGTCAGGAGACAATTGAGGAGCCCTGCCTAGTTTCTTAATTGTCCAAGAGCATCGTCCGGTTAAGTGACTTGCATTACTTGGCTACTAAAGGAATACACTGCTTCCTCACTCAGCACAATGCTATGATAATTCTATAGTGTTTGCCTTATGTAGTCACATCAAGATAACTATTGTAAATGGGGTATGTATTCTTATATTTGTGTCAATTGGTCTGTCAATGCAGTGATACAACTGCAATACCTGCAATGCATTTTGTTATAACTGCCTTGTTGCAAATAAACTCATAAAACATATAGTGATATACAGCAGTGCAGAATACACCTGCATACTCTTCATCTTTCACAAACACATTTGTGAAAGATATAGTACATTACACTACTGTGTTCTCATGTGTGCAATTGAGAGACACATACTGTCTTGCACAAAGCCAATCACTATCATTTTTCATGAATTTCCAAATGAATCATACTACACTGATGGCTTCTATGCCTGAGAATCCTATGCCAGTGAATTTCAGGGTAAGCTATCTTACTACAAGACTAGCACACCTCTGTCCTGCTCCAATGGCATTGAGGGATAAAGCTCTGACTTCAGCCTAGGTGACCTGGGTTCAATTACTGGCTTGGGTGACTGATGGAGTGGCAGCAAGGGCTGGGTGTGCCCATGTGAGGGACAATGGTGTTCATTGATGATGCTCCCTAAGTGGAGGCATGGTCCAAAGAAGAGGGGATTCAGAAACATTCAGCTTTGTGGGTGTGGAAACTAACTAATGCATTGCAACTAAGATCGTGATTGAGCCTGCACATTACAAGGCTGACATAACTGAATGAAATCAAGCAATATTGTTGGCAGATGCTAAGTGGAACCATTTGCCTAGTGAGCTTTAGGGGATAGGTCTGAACATTTTAGAATAGCAGCCAGGTTAGATAAAAGCAATAATAATTCAGTTGGATACTTTATGATATGTCATGTACAAGGGAATGGAGGCAATATGCAGTTTGTTTTTGTTTTCAGAGAGACAGAATATTACATGAGTCAGTAATTTATAAGTACAAAGAACATTTTGTGGCAAAGAGAAATATTATACATGATGGGGTATGTTTCTACAGATGAGTTCAAGCTAAAGGTGAAAGTGTTGACACTTTCATAAGGTATTTGTGCAACTGGCTGAAAACTGTGGGGTTTGAAAATGAAGGATGAATACAGAAAAGACAGAAATGTAACTGGCTTGTCGATACTGAAATGTCTCAAAAATTATGATTAGAAGTGAATTTAACAATGCAACTTGCTGAACTACTAAGAAAATAAAATGCTAACATAAATATGGAAAATGATGGATATGTGGTAAAACAGTGAAAATGGAAGGTTTAAAAGGAAATATAGTACTGGTCAAAGTTAGTGGGTCACAAGAAATTAAGTGAATGGTAGCTTGGAAATGCATGTGGTTTTGCTTTTATCATGTTGAGTCAGAGCATCATGCAACACGTGGAAAAAGTTGTACGAAATTTTATGAGGGGACATTCTGTGGTAGTTTGCAAAGCTGATTAAATTAGCGTTTACTGAGAATAAAACAGAGAAAAGTGCAAAAAAAAAAGTATTGTTCACAGATTCAGTGGTTGCTCTGCATAATACTGATTCAGACTGCCAAGTAATATTTCCTATTCATGGAACTTCCATAAGTTTCAAAATTGATAGAGGAGTCACTGTTGATGCAAAATCACATGCTGCATATAGAAACATTTCAAAGCATTCATAGCTGCATGAAACAGAGACAAATATACTTAGAAATGCAGATGAAGTCAAGTCTTGGTCTCACCCAAAAAATGACTGGTGCCAGAAACATGGCCTCAAATTGAATGCCAAAAAATGCACCACCATCCCCTTTGGGGAGAGTGATGTTCCCACATATTATCACATCAATAACAATGTTCTAAGTACAGAATCAGTAGTGAGGGATTTGGGCACCCAGGTTGATAGCAACCTGACTTTTGACCACCATGTTGCTTCATTTGTATGGAAAACTTTCTATATGGCCCACCTCATAGGTAAGGGTATCTCATCCAGGGACAAAGAGGTCATAAGATCCCTATATTTTTCCCTTATAAAGCCAGTTGCCAATGCCCCTTTAAGCATGTACCTCACAAAGCACATGCAGCAGCCGGAGAGACCAAAGAGGTTCCTCACAAGAAGAATCCAGTGCCTCAAACATCTACCCTACACAGATAGGCTAAAAGCCCTATCCCTCTACTCAGTTTCATATTGACTCCTCAGAGGTGACCTCTGTCTGGCATGCAAAGCAATGTCAGACCCCACCTTGATGGGACTGCTGCATATCTGCAAGTCAAGCTCCACTCAACCCATACGCGTGACATCAACCTTGTCTGTGATATAAATAGGACTTGTTGGCGGGACAGATTTGTGTCCCAGAGACTCCCCCATCTGTGGAATAGACTCCCTCTTCATGTCAAGCAGAGTACCTCATTATCCCTTTTTAAGCGCAACCTGGATAACTGGATGGGAAACAGAAAATACACTCATGGGATTCTAGATGTATCCCTGCTGCTCAGGGGCTCTGAGTGCTGACGTCTAAGCATGGGTTAAACTCTTATCAAGGCTTATAAGGGCCTCAGGGTCAATAGCCTAGTTAACTCCTGTGATCCTATGATCCTAAGTGCTTTGGTAGATTTCCAGCCATGTCTGAGTCGAAGGAGTACAAGTCTGAGTTCTGGGTTTATGTGCTGGTTGAGTTGCCCATAAATAAGCCACAGAGCTATTGCATATGTGATGGGGCTGATTATCAGGGTAAATGAAGTCATTGTAGATGCATTTGGTGAAGTCAGTCTGTTTAACTGAAAATAGATACAGATAATATGCTAGCTGCCTTGGCGACATTCAGAAGACTACCATTTCCTATGCTGCTTAAGGTAGAGGCAGAACTCAAAGGAATGCAAATACTTGGTTTGATTGAAAGAGTAACTATATAAACTAAATCTTATGTACATGAAAAGGAATGAATATGTGTTGAGCTATAAAATACTTAATGATGCAAGCCATAACAGCAAGGTTCATTCTACTGATACTAAAAGACATAGAGCATAAACTGCCACGGTGTTCTTGACATTGCTGCTGGAGAATGTCCCCATTTCTGGAGGTGCAGCAGAATTGATTATGTTAGCTAGAGGGAATGCAAACATGAAGATACCTGCATGGAGGAGTTGCAGCTTTGCCCAGTGATGAACATTAATTTTTGAACTTCACTTCAGATGTATTATTTTCATATTCAGGAGGTATGCAAAGTTGTGTCATTTACATGGCCAGCATAAAACTTAATCAGTAAAGTACACCATCAGCAAAATATGTCAGCTTTAGACATGGACAGTGAATTAGTGCATGGGAACTTGACTTATGAGTTTTGATGCATATTAACTAATGACAATTCTTAGATATTATAACAAAGATGACATAATTCAATTGCACATCATATACTATAAAGAAAAAAAGGCTAAGTAACTCATACCTTTCAGCTGTCCTTGATTTTGCCTCATAATTTTACCCTGTCACTTGTAAAATTTAAGATATTCCCCGGGATTCATGAAGCTCGGAGCAAGGATGGCGTTAGCCTTGCGCCGACCGTGCGGCATAGAGATGGCGTAGCAGCACCACATGCATATTAATGAAGGTGCGATGCCGTAACGGCCACATGCATAGGAAACTTGTGCGAGTGCAGGGGGCATGTCCAAGCGCTGCATGGAGGTGTGAACATGTTGGCTGCATACGCGCAACCTAAAATGCTGACTAGTACAGCCTGCCTCTAATAGTAAACACTCCTGTCAGTGTACGTGGATACTGAAATGTATGCAAAGCATACAAGACAGTTTTGCGAACACCAAAATAAAAAGTAAACACAAAGGCACATAGCTGAATATTGAGTCCCCGTCCCTCGAACAAATGACATTTAAAACCATGTGCCAGTATTCCATTGTCGTGTCGATAGTTATACCAAGTGGAAGCAAAACGCATCATGTTAGCACGCCGCCAATTGCTAAGCCTAGTCCAATGGTTAGGGTTACCACCTGTCCCACATTGTAAGGGACAGTCCCCCTCTAGGCAGTTGTGTCCATACCAAAACCATTATAAATGTCAAATGTCCTGCGATTCTAGGACATAATTATGTCCTATATTTTATGTAATAGTCCCATACAATACTTATTTCTGTATGTAAAATACCTAAATGACACAAGAAACAGAATAAGCAAGTAAACAAAACAGAATAAGCAACTTAACTGCTACAACAATAAGCTTATATTTAGGCATAAAACTAAAGTACTATCCTTTGTACTGACCATGGGTATGTGTTGGCCTGTAAAATCTGATGTGTGTCCCGAAAATGTCCTATCCTGGTCATATGAAAAGGTGGCAACCCTACCAATGATCAGAGCATTCGCCCAATATCTGCCCCTTCATGGTCCAAGTCGTCCTTGTCAGGACGGCCCAAAGATGAACTGGTATTACCCAGGTCTACCTACCATGTCATGAAAGATAAGTATTTGTGTGTACCTATGTGCGTGACGTAGAGAATGTGGATGATCAGAAATGCTAGGGTAGTCCTCACAACCATATTGGTACCAGAGATATGTAGTGTATGCAATGTGTTCTGTTGACTGTGCCACAGGCAGTCAACCAGAGAAGGGATGGATGGTGTATCTGGAATATGGGGATGGGGGTGACGGGTAATGTAATAATTCGCCAAGGGAAGACTGGGTTGGATGCACGACAGGTGAACTGGAGGTGTACGAGGGAGCAGTGGGTGAATCAGAAAGATAACCAAAGAACAAATATTCACATCTGCAATACAACCTGACAGGCCATACTGTAGAACACAATCCCACAAACATATGAACATTAAAATGTGCGATACACATGTACAGAAACGTTACCGGTACATACCCACATAATGGTCTGGCCTGAACTGAGCCATCCAACCCCAACACACCTGGCTACATAATTGAATACCCATCATCCCCTCCATAGCACACCACCCCCCCTTCCTGAACATCCACCAAAACAACCCATACTCGGGCTGCTAGCTAGGCACAGCCATATCTGCACCTAGTGACCCCAACTCATATCTAGTAGGCAGTCTCACCCTAGGCAGTCTCAGGATTGCAAACTAGGTATCCCTTGCATGTATAATTCTACCTTATTTTTGTAAAGCCAAAGGAATCGAGGTCATCGGTCCCCCCAATTTTTGGATATCCCTCATGGGATAAGTATCTGTTCTAAACATTAGACTTGGTGTCACGACACAATGTCCAGTCCTGTAGACATCTGGACACAAGTTGAATGAGCAGTAGTTGTCCACAAGACTGCTCAGCCTCCAGCCGGTCCTGCAGAACCTACGACCCGGGATTAAACACCTGATCATGATGAATGTCTCCCCACGTGCATTATCGAGAATATATACCTTACACATTTGCATAGTGGCAGTCGGATATAGGGGATTATGGTGCAAGCAGACGTAAGTAGGGTTACCACCTGTCCCACTTTGCGAGGGACATTCCCTTTTTAGGCAGTTGCGCCCTGACCAAAAATAATACAATGGCAAATTTCCTGTGATTGTAGGAAATACCTATGTCCCATATTTCATGTAACAGTTGCATAAACAGTTATTTCTGTATGTAAAATACTTAAATGTTACAAGAAACAGAATAAGCAACTACACTGCTACAAGCATAAGCTTTCATTTAGGCAAATAAGTAAAGTTTTAACCTTTGTACTTACCATGGGTATGTGTCAGCCTGTAAAATCTGATGTGTGTCCCGAAAATGCCTCACTATGGCCATTTGAAAAGGTGGCAACCCTAGATGTAAGCAGGTATGCAAGCGTGAATGCACGATGGTAAGTGACGGTGACTCAACGGTATGGGAAATGTAAATAAGCATGTAGGTGTATATGTATGTATATGCATGTGTATGTACAGACCGATATATCTATAGATATATATATATATATATATATATATATATATATATATATATATATATATATATATATATATGTAGATATGAAGAATGAACATGGTCACAATATAGCAGTCTTAACGAATGTGAAGGGAAACAGCAGCGGAAACCCCCGTAATATTTAGTGCTGTTATATATCAGGATGGGGAGAGGTGATCACACCACAGGTAGGATGCTAAAAGTGGAACTATGATGTCCCCGTGCAAAGTCTGACTTTCAACTAGGTACAGGGCAGTCCCAGTCCCCAGTCGGACAAGCCTAAATCTAGATGACCACATGCACACCCTGACAATCAAACACACATATGTGCCAGGACTATAGGCTTTGGAGGTCTGAATATCCTCAGAGAGAGTCAATATGCGGCACGGGTCCAGAGCAGTAGGGAATAGGGAATGGCGCACGTGTAGTAGTGCGGTTTTCCCAACAGGAAAATGGATGACTGCTTTGTAAGTGAAGTGATGAGCCATCTTTTCAGATAACTTATGAATTATGGGTATAAATATAAATGAAGAAGAACACCAATAGTGTAGTGGTTAGAGCATCCACCTAATGAAAAGGCATTCACGGTTCAAGTTCGACTATAGCACATATCATTTTCCTTGTGGAATGAATGTTGCTCTGCTGTAAAGCCGACATTTAAACATGTAAAAGTGAATGTGTGTATCACATGGGACTAT